>NC_034605.1:21973005-21992846 GCF_900095145.1 Mus pahari | reverse complement strand
GAAGAAGAAGAAGAAGAAGAAGAAGAAGAAGAAGAAGAAGAAGAAGAAGAAGAAGAAGAAGAAGAAGAAGAAGAAGAAGGAAGAAGGAGAAGGAGGAGGAGGAATAGCAACTGGCCATGAGCACATGGAGAGAGAGTGAGGGGAAGTGAATGAGGAGAGAAGGGGGGAGAGGCAAGAGGACAGAGCTGGAGCAAGAAGGCAAGAGCAAGAGAGAGCAGAGGGTGCAAGCAGCTCCTTTTATAGTGAGTAAGGCACATCTGGCTATTGCCAAGTAACTGTGGGACGGAGCTTGGACAAAATGCTGAGAACAGAAATGAAGAAAGCATAGATAGGAAAGGAAGAAGCCATGGCATCCTTATTTGCAGATGACATGATTCTATACATAAAAGACCCTAAAGACTCCACCAGAAAACTCCTACAGCAGATAAGAACATTAAGCAGATTAAAAAAATATATATAAAAAAATGACCTACAAAAAATTACTGCACTTGCTATGTACAAAGGACAGAGGGAGGAATTGGAGAAATAATACAATAATCTCAAAACAAATACAATGTCTTTAAACAAATTTAAGCAAGCAAGTTAAAAACTTGCATAATTTAGGACACTGAAAAAAGAGATTGAAAACATACTAGAAGGTCAAGAGGACTACTATGCTCATGGATTGATAAGATTAATATTATGAAATGGGCCATTCTACAAAAAGCAATTTATCAAATCCAATGAAATCACCATCAGAATTTCAAGTCAATTCTTCACATAAATAGGGAAATAAATTTTATGTCAAAATACTAAAGACTTAAGATAGTTAGAACAATACTGAACAATAAAAATACTGCTGGATCAACAACCCAGACTTTAAGTTATACTATAGAACTATAGTAGTAAAATCAGCATGGTATAGGCCTAAGAACAGAAAAGTTGATCAGTGGAATAGAATTGAATCCTCATATATAAGCCCACAATCTTCTAGCCACTGATTTTTGTGCTTAACAATACACATTGATTGAGGAATTAAACTAGATCTTTATCTCTCACCTTGCAAAACTCTAAACTGATTAAAGACTTCAACATGAGACCTGACACCTTGAATCTGATAAAGGAGAAAGTAGTACACTTGAACTCATTAGCATGGAAAAGGACTTTCTGAACAAGACTCTGGCAGTGTGGGCATTAAGATGAACAACTGATGAGTGGGACCACATGACACTCATTCAGCCTATAGAAACAGGAAAAAAAAAAACAACCTTTACCAGTCATTTAACTGGCAGAGCTTTAATATCTAGATTATACAAAGTTATATATATATTTATAAAAATCTAAAGATCAAGAAAGTAACTTTATAGTAGTGTTGATTTTGCCTTGAGGTCTGTGATTCACAGTTATTAGGGGAGAAACATTCCTTGCTGTTGCTTTGGTAAATTATTGAGCTGATCTTTCTTTGAAGTGTTGCAAGTTATTTTTCTCTTCAGGCAAATTTTTTGGGTATTTTTTGATGTGCATCTTCCCATCCCCACTATATGATTCCTTCTTCCTCTTCTGCCAAAATGTTCTCAGCATGTACTTAGGAAATTCTCATTATGGATGAGATGCTAGTGTCAGACACTGGGAAGAGAGTGGTAGAGAAGCTGATGAACTGCTAATTATGCTAATCTGATATCTGGGAGGGCACTTGTGGAAAACTAACAGGGCTTTGTTAGCTCTTTTCTGAATTTGGAAGACTTAATAACATGCAAAACATCTCAGTTGTTTACTAACTGGGTACCCCACTATGAACTACATGGTTTGATATTATAAATAATAAAATAAGAGAAGAGCATCTATATTTTTATGCATGTGCATAAAAGGCTACCAAGAATGCAAGAGCACACTAAGATATTAATCTACTTGTAGGCTTTTGTGGAAATTTTCTTGTTAAAATATAAAATTTCAGTAATAAAGTTGGTACTTTAAAAAAAGGGAAATAGTAGCTTGGGCTTTTTTGATCCAGTAATTCTGCTGTTAGGCAGTAGTCAGAGCTGGAGAGAGACTTTATATTTAGTGTTCAGGCATCTTCATATAGGGACTGGTGGAATTTATGAAGTCGATCCACCAATTAAAAGATATTAAAATTGTTTGGAGAGAAGCTGAATGAGCCAAGAATACTCTGGTGGTCTAACATACAACATCAGTCAAAACAAGAAACTCACTTCATGCGCTAGGCACTGATTGTGCAATGTATGTATACGGAGGTAGAGAGATGGCTCAGCTGTTAAAAGCACTTACTGTTTTTGCAGTCCAGGATTGGTTCCCAGAACCCATATGGCAATTCTTAACGATCCTGAACTTCAGTTCCACGGGATCTGGTGGAGGGTGAGGTGGGGCGTGGGGTGGGCAGGAAAGGGAGGGTGCGAGGTTGTAGGTGTGGGTGTGTGGGGGGGTGTAGATATAAAGACCAGAAATAAATACCCAAATTTGTTGGCGATTTTCAGGTTTGAAGGACTGTAGATAACAGTCCATTTTATATCTAAAAGGAGTACCGTACCCTTTTGTCTTTGTCCATCCAATGACTTACATAAACAGATTAAAAATAGTTCTTAATTTCTTGGGTGCTTCTTATATGTTGTCATTGTATATTGCGTAATCTCTAGAGACACCCAGAGAAGTCTTGGGCTTCAGCTTCAACCATTAGGTTATATAGAGGTTTTAGCTTGTATCTGACACTGTTTATTGATTATCGGTGTATATCCAGTCTGCACGGTTGTCTGGAACAGCTCAGACTAATGGGAATAATTAGTTCCTTCAAGTGTGTGTACTGATCCTTTGGAATGAGACTAGCTTCTCCTGACCGCTTCTCTGCTTCCGCTGAGATCCAGGATCAACTCAGTGGATAAACTGGGGCTCTAAGTAAAGGGAAACTGTACTGTGTAGTATGAGGCCAACCAGACCCCCATTAGACAGATGATGGGTCTTCATGGTGCATTCCATCCTTTCCATGGTACAGGTACTACTCATCTGGCTCCAAAATAGAACAGGAATGGTATTCCTTGTAATGAAAACCCATTGAAGACGGTGTTCCCATTTAATGTGCACCTGCTTTGTTGGTGAATAATGGCACTCTTTCTGATGGTCAGGATACCACCTAAACTCGCCCTTCTCTGAGACCACAACAAGCAGCCATACAGCAGGCAGGCTCTGCACAGATGCCGCCTCGTGCCATTCGTCTGGGTCCTCCTCTCCTTCTCAGTCTCTGTCCTGACGGTTTGCCATCTGTGTCCGCGGCTGATGAGATCTGAGGTCAGAGAAAGAACAGAGCCTGTAGGGTAATTCCCCAGCTCACCTCATCTTCATAATCTTCCCTCAGCTTCCTGTGCAGGCTCACCCTGGTATTGATCCTGTCACAGGCGGCAGCCTACAGAGGCAGGGGGCTGAAAACCTTTCCAAGGAACCCTCTTGCCAGGACCGCTCCTGCTCTGCTCCAAGAAAAAAAGCATGCTGTGAAAACAATCAGCGCATTTGCTTTAGATCTAAGTGATTCCAACTAGGTCGATGCTTCACGCTGATGTGTTGAAAACATTTAAAAATTTTCTCAGAGTTTGATTTCCACAGGAACACTGTGGCGTGTGCCTCAGCGTCTGCAGTCGTTATTTTTCACTAACGTAGCTGTAGCTGTCAAGTGCTTCCTTCCACAGCACACAAAAGCAATAGGAAATCTGGCTTTTGTCTGGCTGGACATTTACGGGGAAAGGATTTGCGCGAAGGGAGCGCTGAGTTTGTGTGTGGCTGAATAGCACGTGCTATTTTGACCCATCTTAGTGAAGGGTTTCCTTCCTTCCTTCCTTCCTTCCTTCCTTCCTTCCTTCCTTCCTTCCTTCCTTCCTTCCTTCCTTCCTTCCTTTTTCTTTCTCTCTCTTTTTAAAATTTTTATTTTAGTCTTGAAATAAATACGATCTGATGTTGTCATGAGAGAAACACAAGAAAATGAACTCCTCTTTGGTTTAGTTTTAGTTTTAAGATATTCCTTGGTTTGGTAGTGACTTTCTTAAGAATCATTTAAAATGTTGCCTTTACCTTTTATAGGGGCTATCACATCTTCGAGAGCTTATGTTTATGTGCAGAAACAGGCAGATCTCCTCACTAGCATGCAACATTCACAACATAGGTACTACTTTGGCCAGCTAGAGTTCATGGGCATTTAATTCGTGACCGAGACTCGAGATAACATTTCACTGTGGACGCCAAGGCATCTAGTTTTCTGCCTGCACAATTAAGGAAGGGGATTCCTGGCCAGTATTGGCTTTGCATCTTGCAGAGTTGGCTAGTACTACACCATAAGTGATAAGGAAAGTATCATTTAACGGCGTACAGTTAAAGGCCAGCAAGTGCTTTGCGCACCTGAGCATGCACCTCTGGAGCGCGATGCACCACAGATGGACCTTTTAAATCACTTTTATTTGGAGATAAACTTAGGGACCTTACCTTAAGGCTCTTTATACTTGCAAAGAATGAAATTATTTTCCGTGTGATCCCAGGGGCTTTGGCTGCTGGTTCGAGGTAGAGGACCTGTTTCTGTTCAGCTAAGCTTTCTTTACAATGTCATCACTCAAATAAAACGGTGGAGTCAGGTATGGTGGCTTCTACCTGCAACCCCAGCACTTGGAGGCTGAGTCACAAGAATGGCTGTGAGGTGCAGGAGAGACCTCAGACAAATTAACAACAAAAACCTGCTGGGCTGTCCTTTCAGGCAACAACTCTCAGGTTGTAGTACTTTGTCTGCTGTTTGTTGGCAAGGTACTGAAAGAAGGAAATGAGAAATGAGGTGTGTTTTCCTGGAATTTCAGAATGCTGACCAAGAGAACATTCCTACAAGCTCCATCTGTGGGCCTACTGTGGGGTGGATATACTTTCCTTGGTGCAGTGGGGCAGCTCCTTTTGCTCCGAGCTGCATCCTCTCAGAAGCTTAGAGTCAATCGATTCTAGCCGTTCCTGCCCTCAAGGGCTTTTTACTTCTGCTTAGCTCTATCTGTGTGTGATGCCATAGCTTATCATACTGAACACCTACTTTCCGTACATCTCCTTCACTGCTATATATCGTTATCTTCTAAATAGAAATTACATATAAATAGTATTTTATGGTTTTTTTTTTTTTTTGCCTTTCTTGTGTCTCACTTAAAAATAAGATGAAATGAAACTTCTGTGGGGAAAGAGACTAGACTTTTGAGTGTCACTTCACACTTTACATATGTCAATATTTAGAGATTCCAGTGTTTTCTAGGAAGGTTACATTTTGAATACTTGGGGCTTCCTTAGGACAGAAGAGGAAAGGCGAGGGAGGTTTCAGCTGAGGGATGATTCTCCATGTTGGAGACACAGCACTGGAAGGGGATGGAAGTCATCGTTGATGGATCTAGCAACAAACATTATCTTTCTGATCGTTCTCTCTATATTAATTTATTCTTTTTGAAATGGGACAGCATTTCAAAGCATCTTGGGATTTTAGAACCTAGTGCTGATATAATCAACTATGTTGCAGATAATGGGGCTTTTCAGCATTAAAAAAAAAAAAAGGCAGTACTTATCTCTATTTATTTAAGCAAATATTTAGGTTTTTTCATTCCAATAAAAATCCTTGTCTAAGGCATTGCTATAATCTGCTTATAAGTCTGTTATAAGGCTGCTATAAGTCAACAAATGTGGGAAATAATTCTAAAATGTCATCCTTTCAACACCACTTCATTCATTGTCAAAATGAACTCCTTGGATCCTGCAGGACCACTATTTGTGCTACAAGAATACTGTCAAGGGTCCTATTTGCAGAGAATTTCAGCACTTAATTTATGGACTCAGCTTCTCAGTTTACTTTATTTCTGGATTCCCCCTGCCCCAATTCCCCCCAGAACATGAGTCACAAGAAAAAAAAAAAAAGGAAAGAAAAGAAAAGAAAAGAAAAGAAAAGCCATAAGCTTACAATAAGGGTTGAAGCATGAGACTTAGGGAAATATAGATTTTCTAGAAAATCAAATATGGAGGTGGTGGTGACTGCCTTTGTAGCCAGGAGAAGCGACTTGCCATGGGAATGTTAGCTGTACATCTCCTAGGGGTGACTTTAAGCAGTTACAGACAAGCCAACCCAAGCAGTAGGACCTTCAGAGATGTATAATCCAGTGCTGCTGTGGGCAGTTCTGCTTCACGTGACCATTTCTCCCTGGTGGCCGTTTCACATCGGCCCGCGTGAGAGGCTGACGGGCCTCTCTTACCATTAACTGGACAGGCTTGTTCTCAATTGAATAGATGTCATAAAAATAAAAAAGGTGAACACAGTGAAAAATAAGACGTAGTTAATTCTGTAGTAGCTTACAATTTTAGATGTGATGTTGAACAACTGCCTTGTGTGAGCACTCTCCTAGCTTTGAATTTTTGTGGGAGAAATGAGTTCTGGTATTCTATAACTGAGTGGGGTGACCATACTTAACAATGGCATACTGAATTTTGAGCAAGTTCTAATGATACGTTTTTCTTGTAGGCATGAAAGCATTATTGCAGTGGAATCTTACTTGTGGACTCTCAAGGAGTTAGATAAAACTGGGCTGTATTTTTCTTACTTGCTGCTTAGTCTTCAAGCTTTGGTCATTCTCTTCTGCAGCTCTTGGCCGTATTTGGAATCTCTCCAGGCCCTTTCCCTTTCTGGGCAGGAAAACCACACCCCTGGTTCAATGAACATAAGCCAAGGCTGAACTGCTTCCACGAAGTGCTTGCTTTCCTTTATCACATGCTCCTGGGCCTCTTCCGCTTAGTTGCCTTCAGAGACCTTGTGATGGGACAAAAGACATATGAGAAGAGTTACTGGTTTCTCCTTTGTGGCCTCTGTTTGCATTGCCACAGAGAATGTTTAGCATTTATTTTGGTGGATCAAAGAAAACATTAAACTATCAAAACTCAGGTCAAAATAGTCAGTTTTGTTTATGGGCAGAATTTTTAAAAATGGGCACTCAATTATTTCTAATTTTAGAATTTGTTTCCTTCTGGGGTGTGGGTGGTGACACAATTATACATACATGCCTTTTTTTCATGAATAAATAGAAAAACATTAATTTGATTTTTAAATAGATGATGGATTTTTAGAAAAAAAAAACCTAATTTGTTTATTCACTTGTTTCATTCATTTAGTAACATCTATTAGTTCATCATTTACTAATCAACAGGTAATTTTCAGCCTTTATTATGAGGTAAGCATCCTGTTAAATGCTAAAAATTAAGGTAAAAGCACTCATGGTTTCTCCCCTCAGGAACCTTAGTCATTAACGTTGAAAAAAGTCATCAAACAATTTTAATTTAATTACTATTCCTTTATTTCTCATAATTAACAAATACCCATCATGAACCAAGATGTGGCAATAATGTTCTTAGCCATTGAATGGTGCAATTCCTGATGCTAAAAGGAATGTGGTCCATCTAGATCAAGGCTCTAGGGAAGGCTAAAGCCATGGTGGCTGCTGTTCTCATGAGCAGCTCCCACTTGGCAGGGGTCTTGTTCATTATCTTATCTATGCAGACCCTAACAGTGTCTGAGGCTTCTTGAAACTGAAGTCTCTTTAACCTTATTCATTCTATAACCCTATACACATACGCTCACAGGAACATTATTGTGTGCTGTGTGATATGGAAGGTAATGCTACTGATTCTGTTTGGAACAACAAGACCTTACGTTTGCCTCTACTAAACTGCCGAAGTAGGCAGAAGTTATGGTCATTGCTGCCATTGAAACTTCTCAGTCTCGTGAATTTATTGTTATGAAATAAATTCTGACATCATGGAAAGGCATGTCCATCTGTTTCTGGCACAGTGGGTTCACAACAAGCATCCATACGACGACAAAAGGAGACGGAGGCTTCAGAGAGTGAAAAGGCAGGCCCAGTGTGCCAAGGGAAGCAGGCTTAGCCAGTGTCTTAGTTTGGGTTTCATTGCTGTGAGGAGACACCATGACTGAGACAAACATTTAATTGGGGCCGGCTTACAGTTGCAGAGGTTCAGTTCGTTACCATCATGTGGGAGGTATGACATCAGGCAGGCAGACATGGTGCTGGAGAAGGAGATGCGAGTTCTACAGTTTGATCCAAAGACAGCCAGGAGGAGAGGCTCTTTCACACTGGGCACAGCTTGAGCATTAGGAGCCCTCAAAGCCCACCCGCACAGTGACACACTTCCTCCAACTAGGCCACACCTCTTCCAACAGGGTCACACCTCTTCCAACAGGGCCACACCTCTTCCAACAAGGCCAGACTGCCTAGTAGTGCCACTCCCCATGGGCCTAGGATATTCAAATCATTACAGTCAGTATCCAAAAAAGGGGACTAAGAAAAGTAAAGTTATATTTATCTGAACAGATAACTCCACTCTCTGAGAAAAGCTGGCAGGCTTCAGGGCAGAGGCTCGGTAGTTCTGCTTGGTAGAAGCAGCTGCAAAGGTCTGCTCTATGACGATACTGGGAAAGAAATGTACATTATCTTCTTAAGTGGTCAATAATCCTTTCCATCTCCCCTAGGGTAGCTTGGAAGGCCAGGTCTCCACTCAAGGCTAGAGATGGCATTTAGAGCAAAGCCCAGAGACTTTCACCCTTTTCGAGTGGTAATCTTAATTCCAAGGAAAGAAAAAGCTGATGTTTACATTTCAAGTGTTACCAGGGAAACAGGAGGTGGGGTCCAAAGCTTCAATAGCCTGAGGCTTCTATAGCTGGATAACCTAAAGTAAATTAGGTTAGTTCTGGTTTGAAACCTCTGGGTGGCCTCCAAGTTACTCAGAGTGAGAGTCTAAGCCCTTACAACAGCATGGAGATTGATCATGATCTTCCCGTGTTCATCCCTTTTCTGACCATGTTCTGCATCACATCTTCTTATACATTCTGCGCTCTGGGGCAGTTGCAGTTCTGTAGAAAGGCCAAGTTCTCACCTCTCCGATTTTGAAGTTTCTGCTCTCTCTGCTCAACTATCCTCCCTCCAAAATTTGCACAACTTCTCCCTTATACCATTTAATTTTATGTGTTTCTAATGGATTTTCCTCCAATTAGCTGTTTTAAAATTATTGAGTGTTTTTTTTTTTTTTTTTTTTTTTTTTTTGGTTTTTTACTCTATTGTTTGTCTATACAGTGTTAATCTGTAATTGTCTCCCTTTTTTTCTAATAGCTGTTTCTCACTTCTTTTTTGGACTCTTTGAGTTGGCTAGTATTCTCANTTTTCCTCCAATTAGCTGTTTTAAAATTATTGAGTTTTTTTTTTTTTTTTTTTTTTTTTTTTCTGGCTTTTTACTCTATTGCCTGTCTATACAGTGTTAATCTGTAATTGTCTCCCTTTTTTTCTAATAGCTGTTTCTCACTTCTTTTTTGGACTCTTTGAGTTGGCTAGTATTCTCAACTCAATATAGAGAACTAAGGAAGTGTCAGGTATCTGTGCTTCCGTCCCACCCAGTTTAGAAGTCCTTGTGATTGGTTCGAAGGTGTGACTTTTAAAGAGAATTGTTTCTTTCTAAGCATGTGTTTGTGAGAGTACATGGAATTCACAGAGGTCAAAAGAAGGCATTGGGTGGCTCGGAGCTGGAGTTAGGGGTGATTGCGTATGACCTGTGAGGGTTGCCAAACTCAGGTTCTCTGGAAGAGCAGCAGAGCTCTGGACCACTGAGCCACCTCTCCCGGTCTCTTAAATGTATAAGCTGTCTGAGCTATTTTAGTTGCAAATGGCTGGACCTAAATGACTTTTTGTTAATCAAGAGAGGGTAATTGATTCACCTAACTGTTAATTCCTGAGATAAGAATGTTCTTGGGCAGAGATCAAATAGTTCTATAAGTGTTCAGTCTGTCTCCATCTCTTACCGTTATGTCATTTTATATCTGGTTAATCTCTAAAATACTCTTTATGACGTAGGCCATATAGAATAACCCTGATTGGTCCTGCTTAAATTAGAGGTCCTCCCATTTTTCAACTTCTATATCAGGTTAAAATTTTCTGGAGTCTTGGAAACTCCCCTGCTTGGCTCTGTGTATCCATGTTTTATTACAGATCTGCTCTCCAGGATCGCCGGATAGTATTCCTCTTCCTGGAATTTCTCACTCTGCTGACTTACTTGATCAAAACAAACAAAACAAAACAAACAAAGAAACAGCAATAACCCACAATAAAAAACCCTAATCATTCATCTATACAGTGTTTTGAGATTGTATTCACACACACCCCCATTACCCACTCCTATCGCCTCCTGCAGTAACTGCCTCCTTTCTGCCTTTTCAACTAAGTCTCCCTTCTGCCTTCATGTTCTCCGTCTCTGCCTTTCTCTGTCTCTTTCTCTCTGTCTCTCTCTGTCTCCATTTCTCTCTCTGTGTCTGTCTCTGTCTCTCTCTGTGCATGTGTATATGTGTGTGCGTGTATTTGTATGCGTGTAAAACTAGCCAGCTGCTATTTACTCATGACTAGAACACCTGCATCACGAAGTAGAAACTTCTGGTTTCTTTACCAACTCTGTTGTATCATGTAATGTCTTCTGGAAGCTGTCTTTTAAGAGGACATGTTACGTTTTGCTGGAAGCTGACACTTGAGAGGGCACATGATGTTTAGAAAGAATATAAATAGAACCCTACAAACAGTAAGAGGATGCTCTTGCATTGCTACACGTCTGTGCAATGCTTTGCTGGTCTTTGCTGATCTTCACTTTGCTGAAGACCTTCCCGTGGTACTCTTGCTGATTTTGGTCACTGGATTGTGACACTGCTGCTGACTTGTGTTCAGTGTTTGCAATAGAACTGGACTGATGGCATCCTGGCAACAAAGAGTGGAATTGCCACCAAAAAAAAAAACTACTACTAAACAGATCCACAACTCTCTTTTCCAATTAACATTGTTTCTCCCTGATTTCTGGTTGGTGGTCTAGAAAGGAGATTGAAGCATTTAAGAACCCTAATTAAAAGGAGTTTTGAAAAGTCTAAGCCTACACTATCATATCCAGAAAAACAACATTTCATAACACTCTCCTCCTCCTCTTGCTCTTATAATTGTTCTGCCCACTCTTGCATGGTGTTCCCTGGTTGTTGTGTGATGTTTCCTGGCTCCATCAAGGGAGTCATACCAATACCCTGTTTAAGTCTCAGAACTCAGCATTCACTTGTTCTCAGAACTGTGACCAGATATTAGTCTCTGCATTAACTCACAGCATACAGAACATTCACTGGCCATTCATGGAAGAAGTTTTAAACTTTTAAAAAGGTCGTTGACTGCAAGTCTATTTAGCAAACCTCCAGGAATGGGATCCTGCGACTTTCTTCAGCAATAGGCTTTTGATTAGGTTTACAGTAGCAAGCATTTATTTCCCTCCTATTGAGTGGGCCTCAAATCCAAATACTAAAATACTCTTGCATTGGTGGGCATCTTTTGCCGGTCAAGTTGGTCTCACAACACACGTGGTATATAACCGAGTAGGGCCGTGATGATGTTTCTCCTGTAGCAGCTTGGATAACACTTTCTAGGACCATGAAGATTTGTTGTTAGGCAGGGAGCTAGCAACTTAGTTTTAAGAACATTTCTCTGTGCCCTGTATCCAAAGTGTATGTTATCTTCAGCAATAAGTTCCTTCTATCTAGTTCTAGTGAAGAACAACAAGAGAAACAGACATACCTTGCATGGTTTTGAGACCCTTCAATGTCTCCCAAACAAATAACTCATGGGAAAACTGATCTATATTTTCTTAAATCTCATAATAATTAATTTTGATCGCCAACTTGAAAGGATTTAGAATTAGCACAGAAACAATTCTCTGGCCATGCTTGTGAGGGATTATCTAGAATATTGGTAATTGACATGGGAAGACCTTCCCACCGCCACCCTCACCAAAAATGTGGACCATACTGTTCCTATTCCCTGGACAGAAGTTCCAGACTGAATAAAGAGGAAAAAGGAAAAAACAAGCTGAACACCAACATTACTCTGTGCCTCTTGACTGTAGATGCAGTATGATCAGCTGCCTCACATCACTACTGCTACAACTTCCCCACGAGGATCCACCGTGCCCTCAAATTGTGAGTGGAAGAAAACCCTTCTTCATTGGTTTCTGTCACATACTAGACAGGTGACCTCTGATTCTCAGGTTCAGCTTTCATCACTGTCACTTGAGTAAACCTGTAGAATAATACTTTATAAAAAGAACAAATGTTTTTTAAAGCCCTGAATGTCTAGACTTGACTTTAAGTTATCTTTATTCTTAACTGATAGCTAGAATTTGAGGTGCAAAATAATTTCCACTCAGAATTTTGAAGACATTGCTCTGATGTTTTCTAGCCTCTGTAGCCCTGTTCATGAAATGTCTGAAACCAATTTAGCCTCCCTTCCTTTGGAGATAAATGTAATCTCCTTGGAAGCTCTTGGATCTTCCTCAGAATCTTAGTTCTGAAATTTATAGGCATGTGTTTTGATTCCTTTCTCAGCTTAGCAACAAATGGAATCAACAGTATGAGGGCATACTGGTTTGTTTAAGCTTTGGGTATCCTTGCACTGTCGTCCCGATAACTGCCCACATCAGTTCCACATTGACTACTTCTGAGAGTTACTAGCAGATGGTATTAGTTCTCCTCTACTGATTGCATTGAGAGTTTTCACAATTCCTGTTCATCATTTCCTCTAGATTCTGAAAGGTTCTTCACTCTTTAATCTAGTGTTCTATCAAGTCTACAAATGTCTAGAATTATAACTTAGTTCTAAAACCACTATATTTTTATCATTGCAATCTGCTCTGGCTCTACAGATAAAATAGTCAAGTCTCCCTCATGAAACCAATCATCTTATTTTAAGAATCTTTTCACTCCTTTGAGTTATTGTTTCCTTTCTGTGCTCATGGTTCTATTTTGTTATTTTCAGTTTTTCTACATTTTTTTGTGTCTGGTAATCACTTCACCCTCCCCCATCAATTATTAATTAAGACAATGCCCTACAGTCTTGCTCACAATCCAATCTTTCGGAGGCATATTTTAATTGAGATTCCCTCCTCTCAGATGACTTTAGCTTGTGTCAAGTTAACATAAAACTACCCAGGACACTGAATGCCCATATATTTACAGTTGTTAGATCTTCTTGATGTGCTTTTCCTTGATGTGTAAATAACTTGTCTCTTCATGTTGATTTTGGTTTGATTTCTTCTTCTTTAAATGTATAGTTAATCCTGTTTGCCACCAGACTACATTTGTTTCAGATATCATTTTTTACCCTTTCTCTTTCAGTCTATGCTCATCTTTACTGGTTGTGGTGTGTTTCTTGCAGGCAGCAAATAGTCCTTGTCATTCCCTCCTGCTTCTCTCTCCCATTATCCAGTTTGAGTCTCTTCATTGAAGAATTAAGACCACTTACATTCAGGCTTATACATCTGTTTTTCTCTAATGTTTAATTCTTTTTGTTGTCATTGGTACTTTTGTTTATTTTCTGTTCGAATGGCATTTATTGTTCCCTATGTTACAAGGGTGCTTACCTTCCTCGTCTGTGGGTAGGATTCTTCTATGTATCTTATGAAGCATTGAATTACTTAATGGTCATGAGTATTTTTAGTTGACACTTGGTTAGGCCTCTTATTTATTCTTTAATTCTGAAGGACACCTTTGTTGGCTATAATAATCTAGGTTGGTAGCTGCTTTCTTCCATGGATTTCTATGCCTCACCCCATGCTCTCTTGATTTCTAGTTTCTATTGGGAGATCTGCATTTATTCTAATGCCCATTTTTGAGAGCTGGCATGCCTCTCTTCGAGCTTTCAGTAACATTTTAATATTTTAAAGACTCATTTGCTAAAGAATTATGAGATCAGCACTGAGCTTCAGTGGACTTTCTCAGTCACCCATATTACCAAGAAAGTGTTTTCTGCCTGTGATGTGTCCAAGCTACTGGATAAGCTGGACAATGTTGCTACTTCTTGTATCATCTTGACGACTCCTCCTGAACATTCTTGTGGGTATATTTGTATGGTCATATGTTTTTATTCCTTGTGGGTAAATATCAAACATAGAATTGTCACATCCTAGAGTAGAAGAGGATGTCCCTTTTCCCATCTACTATTAACTGTCAATAGTTCCTCAAGGAGGGGTGATGCCTCATGTCCCTTTCCCCCTTTGGTGATGAAATACTGAGGAAACCAATCCTGTGCATGTTTTATGCAAGTGACTACAACTGCAATGAGTTCATGAGTGGATCGCTGTGTCACCATTTTTATAATAGTTCTCCTATCATCTGGATTTTTCCAATTTTTATGCCCCTTCTTCAGTGGTGGTTCCTGAGCTTGAGGGTGGGTGATTGTAACCTAGATATCCATTTAGGGGATGAGCATAAAGTCACTTATTTTCTTTGGTTAGTTGAGATTTTTTGGTATGAACTGCTGTCCCACTGCATGAAGAAGCTTATTTGGTTATGGTTGAGAGCTGTGCAAATATATGGATATAAAAATAAGTGTTTAGAATGCAGTTTGATAATAATCCCATTATACAAAATATAGTAGAAAGTTATGCTTCAGAGCCTATGACTTTTCCAGACATGGCTTATAGTATAAGGTATGAGCTACCTTAAGTCCAATTAGGAAAGATTTGGTTACCACCTGCCTTAGTTAGGTACTGTGAACAGATACCATGACCAAGGCAACTCTTATAAGGACAACATTTAATTGGGGCTGGCTTAACAGGTTCAGAGGTTCAATCCATTATCATCAAGGCAGGAACATGGCAGCATCCAGGCAGGCATGGTTCAGGAGTAGCCGAGAGTTCTACATCTTCATCTGTAGGCTGCTAGTGGAAGACTGGCTTCCAGGCAGCTAGGATGAGCGTCTTAAGCCCATGCCCACAGTGACACACCTACTCAAACAAGACCACACCTCCTAATAGTGTTACTCCCTGGGCCAATCATATACAAACCCCTAGCATTTATTCCACTATTACGCAAATGGGCATACCTTGCCAAACTGGTTGTCATTGTAGCTTGCAAAGTTCACAGCTGGGAAAGATTGTGACCACTCCAAGAAGTCTGCATTGGTTCTTCTGTATTTGAATCTGTGTCCATAACTGGAAACCAGTCAGCAATGAATAAGCTTCTAGGTCTTTATCAGCTTGATTTCTTCATATCCTGTGACCAAAGTGTATTCACTAATAGTGTCTTACTATCAAGTTACAGTGGGAACTAAGAGCAACAGGAATGGCCTCTATTATTTTGGGGGTCTCTGAGACAACAAACCAAAGGGAGTTAGTCCATATCTAGCACTGATGTGAAATACTGCCCTTTGAGTATGTGTGTGGTGGTTATTACTCAGTGACTTTATGTGACATTTCTTTGATGATTATTGTAATCAGTGGCTATTTAAATAATTGCTTTCGTGGAATATTGCTTAAGTCTTTGACAAAGGTTTCAAAATAAATTTTTAAAAAATGTTTTCAGGCAGGATTTAAAACCTTTATGTTAACCTTTATTAGATATATGCATTGTATAAACTTTTTGTCAGTTTTTATTTTGCTTTTTTGTTTATATTCTTTAACTTTAATGTTTGTGTATGTGTAGCTATATGCATTCATATTAGAGGGATAATTGCATGTGTTCATATGTGTATTCCCTTGTGATCTCATGTGTGTGGAGGCCACAGAAGACATTTGTGTGCTGTTCATCAGAAGCTGAACACCTTTTTTATTTTTGACACAAGATCTCTTATTAACCTGGAACTCATCAAGTAGGCTAAGCTGGCTGGACAACCTTAGGAATCCCTTTTCCTTCATTTCATGGTTTGTCATGATTCAGAATAGATTCTTAATATCTATCTGGGAATGCTGGAAATATCCTAGGATAGACAATGACTCCTCATGTGATCTAGAAAAACATTCCAAAATAGAAACAGAGCTGAGGTCGAGGAACATTTACTTAAAGTGATTTACTAATGTCCAAATGACTCATTTTTCTCCTCTGGGAATTCTTATTAGGAAGCTGTTTACAAGTGTATTAGATTTTATTTTCTACACCATATTGCAGCTATCACATACTAAGCATTTATTGTAATAGAAGCTCCATTCTGTCTTATATATGCTTTATTAAATCCTGATAAGATGATATTCTCCCCTCTTTACAGATGGAGACACTGAAGCCAGGAAGAGAAAAAGTACAACTCTGGTCCTTACCATTTAATTTTGCTATTAGTAATATGATAATGTTGTTGCGTCTATTTTATATTATGGTTAGATTGAAATTGAAGGCAATAAGGGGACAGATGGGTAGTTTCATCTAAACAGAGGACAGTGTCTTCTCCTCCTCCCAGGGCGACTGTAAGGCATTAGCTGTTCCTTCCCATGTTTTTGTTTGTACTTTTGTTTGACTGTGGAGAAGACTGAAAGCGGTGTTAAGTGGGCTTTGCACAGTATTAGTGAAAGGCATAAGCAATCTTTTAGACCTCACAGAAAACAGTGTGAATAAATTGCATCAAGGTTCAGTCTACCTCCAGACTGCTGGTACAGCCTGGGTGGGGGTCCGGAAGGTCTCCATATCCTCAGGGCTTCTGAGTGAACTTTCAAACCCACTCCATTCCCTTCATATTATAATTGGGTGTCTTCTGGAATTCCCTAACAACCTTAATTAGGCATTTCCTCATCATCCAGTTGCACAGATGTTATGGGATGTTTGCTAGCATACAATGTCAATTGTGGCTCTGCAGGTCGGAAACTTTTACTCACCAGGGGCTTTTGTTTGCAGTCTGGGCTCCAGCTTTAGGAGCACCATGGGAGATCTGCCTGAGATTGCTATGAGAAGAGAGGCTAGGCTTTTGGCATGGGGTCTGGTCCAACCTTAGCAACTCTGTTTTTGTATCTTTTATATTTTTCACTGTTGAGTTCTAGTCTGAGACTAAAAATGCTTGAAGCATTTTGGTGTGCTGTGCAAAGTGCACCGCCTTTAGCATCACAGAAATAGTCTTCAGTGATTTAGTGAACTCTGGATCCTGCCAATCATAGCTGCTTTCCTTCTGCCACAAACATGCACTCTGTGGGTGGGAGCTTGCATGGATTTGGAATATTGGGGACTGTACATGCCATTTCATTTTTTAATATTGATCAGTCTCATTTTATTTATGCATTTTAAAGTGCTTTACATTTATTTTTGGATTACTTATCTTGATTTTATGTATATGTGTGTTATATCTGCATGTATGTCTGTGCTCAGCATCCGTACTTGTATCAGTACAGGCCTGAAGAGGCTGTGGGATGCCCAAGAAGCAGAGTTCCAAATGAATGGGAGCTGCCTTGTGGGAGTTAGAAATCCAACCCTGCCTGGGGAGAACAACCAGTCCTTTTAGCTGCTGAGCCATCTCTCCAGTCCTTGTTCATATACTTTAAAAAAATGTTTCTACCTTGGGTACTAGCAAGTTCAAATTTAAAAGAGAAAGCCAATTTGTATTCCACATGGATATACCAATTTGTATCCTTATAAACCAGTATTTAAGAATCTCCATTGATCCACATCATCTCTAATACTAGGTTGAATCAAATTATTATTTTTAAAGGCTAGGCAGTATAAAATTACATCTTATGGTTCTCTAAGGGCTTTTCCCCGATTACTAATGAGGACAAGCACTTTTTCATGTTTGTTTGACATCCCTTTTATCCACTGTGAAAAGCCTATGCTTGTTCTTTGTTGATATTTTCCATATTTTATGCTCATTGGGCTTTCTGTAGGTCAGTCCTATGTTGATTATTTATATTCATTCTAAAGATACTCTCTTTTTGTCCCTTGTATTTTCACTTTCATGATGATGAATTTGATGGACACTATGGTTTTTAACTTTTTATTTTTAATGATGTGTCTGTGAATGTGCATGTCAGGACAGGGGGTAGTGTCAAATCCTATGCAGCTCAAGTTACAGCTGGTTGAGAGGCTCCACGTGGGAACACTAGAAACCAAAGTCAGATTCTCCGCAGGGGAAAGGTTTTAACCACCCAGCCTTCTCCCTAGCCCCTCATAGTTTTAGTTTTGATACAGATGAAATGAATTTAAAAGCAATTCAGTTTCTTCTTTTAGTACCTTGTCTAGGAAAATTTAAAGTACATTAGTATTTTGAGGACACTCTACATTGTTGGAAATATGCTAATTTGCTTAGTTGTCTTAATTACTACTGCTTAATATGGTCTGATAATGGGGAAATGATTATCCTTAAGCCTAGATAAAAATTTGATTTTAATGTCTTTATACCTTGTAAATAAGTTTGGGAATAGTTAACATATTTTTAATATTCAGATTTCCATGCTTAAGATATGCCTCTTCTTTTTTCTTTTATTAGATATTTTCTTTATTTACGTTTCAAATGTTATCCCCATTCCTAGTTTCCCCTCCAAAAATCCCCTATCCCCCCGCCCCAATCACCTGCTCACCAACCCACGCACTTCTGCTTCCTGGCCCTGGCATTCCCCTACACTGGGCATAGAGCTTTCACAGGGCCTCTCCTCCTATTGATGACCGACTAGTCCATCCTCTGCTGCATATGCAACTAGAGCCATGAGTCCCACCATGTGTTTTCTTTAATTGGTGGTTTAGTTCCTGGGAGCTCTGGGGTTACTGGTTAGTTCATATTGTTGTTCCTCCTATGGGACTGCAGACCCATTCAGCTCCCTGGGTACTTTCTCTAGCTCCTTAATTGGGGACTCTGTGCTCTGTCCAATGGAAGACTGTGAGCATCCACTTCTGCATTTGTCAGGCACTGGCAGAACCTCTCAGGTGACAGCTTTATCAGACTCGTTTCAGCAAGCACTTGTTGTCATCTGCAATAGTGTCTGGGTTTGGTCACTGTTTATGGGATGGATCCCCAAGTAGGGCAGTCTCTAGATGATCATTCCTTCAGTCTCTGCTCTGAACTTTGTCTCTGTAACTCCTTCCATAGGTAATTTGTTCCCCCTTCTAAGAAGGAATGAAGTATCCACACTTTGGTCTTCCTTCTTCTTGAATTTCATGAGTTTTACAAATTGTATCTTGCATATTCTGAGCTTCTGGGCTAATAATATCCACTTATCAGTGAGTGCATATCATGTCTGTTCTTTTGTGATTAGATTATCTCACTTAGGATGATATCTTCCAGATCCACCCATTTGTCTAAGAAATTTCATGAATTCATTGTTTTTAATAGCTGCGTAGTACTCCATTGTGTAAATGTGAGGTATGCCTCTTTTTGTAGGTTTTTTCTCAATTTTTATTAGGTATTTTCTTCATTTACATTTCAAATGCTATCCCCAAAGTCCCCTATACTCTCCCCACCTTGCTCCCCTACCCACCCACTCCCCTTTCTTAGTCCTGGTATTCCCCTGTACTGGGGCATATAAAGTTTGCAAGACCAAGGGGCCTCTCTTCCCAGTGATGGCTGACTAGGCCATCTTCTGCTACATATGCAGCTAGAGACACAAGCTCTGGGGGTACTGGTTAGTTCATATTGTTGTTCCACCTACAGGGTAGCAGCCCCCTTCAGCTCCTTGGGTACTTTCTCTAGCACCTCTATTGGGGGCCCTGTGTTCCATCTGATAGCTGACTGTGAGCATCCACTTCTGTGTTTGCCAGGCACTGGCATATCCTCACAAGAGACCACTATATCAGGGTCCCTTCAGCAGAATCTTATATCAGGGTACTTTCAGCAAAATCTTGCTGCATTTAGTGGCTGATTATGGGATGGACCCCTGGGTGGGGCAGTTTTTGGATGGTCCATCCTTTTGTCTCAGCTCCAAACTTTGTCTCTGTAACCCCTTCCATTGGAGTTTTGATTCCAATTCTAAGAAGGGGTGAAGTGTCCACATTTTGGTCTTAGTTCTTCTTGAGTTTCATGTGTTTTACAAATTGTATCTTGGGT
>NC_034605.1:21935357-21972994 GCF_900095145.1 Mus pahari | reverse complement strand
GTCTCCCTTTGGGTTTTCTTTATTGCCTCTACTTCCATTTTTAGATCCTGGATGGTTTTGTTCAATTCCATCTCCTGTTTGGTAGTGTTTTCCTGTAACTCTCTAAGGGATTTTTGTTTCCACTTTAAAGTCTTCTATCTGTTTACCTGTGATTTCCACTATTTCCTTCTTAAAGTCCTCCATCATCATCATGAGAAGTGACTTTAGATCCATTTCTTGCTTTTCTGGTATGATGATCTATCCAGGACTTGCTATGGTGGGAGAGTTTGGTTCTAATGATGCTGAGTAACCTTGGTTTCTGTTGCTCCTGTTCTTACGCTTGCCTCCTGCCATCTGATTATCTCTAGTGATTGCTGCCTTCAATATATCTGATTNGAGCCTGTCCTTCCTATAANCCCAGTTGATTCAGGACTTCTCAGAGTCCAGATTTCTCAGTGATTCTTTGATTGTGGGCTCCTGTGAACCGGAGATTCTGGGTGTGTCTGAGTTCTTGGCAGTCAAGCTCCTCTAAGACACTGAAATACTAGTGTGACCCAGCTCCCGTTATCCTGGGATCCTGTTGTCCTAAGATCCTGGGCGTGTTACTGTGTGTGGAAGTCGAGTCTCATTTGAGGACTGTGGAGTTGTCTGGTCTGTTCGAAACCAAGGTAAGCCAGAACTGATCAAAATGAACCTGAGCCTCTGGTCAGGAAAGGTTCTGGTGTCCTTGTTCCTGCTGTCACAGGCCTGTCACTATTGGATTGGAGCAGATGTTGTGTTCAACTCACCATTGATCCTAAGATGTCATGCACTGTCCTCTAGGGACCGTGGGGGTGTCCACCAACTCTGCTCCCTAGGTGACCCGGTGCTGGTGCATACCAGAAGGGACTTGTGCCCCTGGTCAGGCCAGTTCTCTGCTTCCCTAGTGCTGTCTCAGGTCCCGTGCGCAATTAGATTGGAGCAGATATTGTCTTCCACTCTCACCAGTGATCCTAAGGTCACATGGGCAGCCCTCCAGGGACTGTCTTTTTGTAGGTTTTTTGTATAACTCTTTCTATAATAGTTTATAAACAACCAAAACAAACAAGCATCTTTCAGTACTCTTTCATAGTTATTCTTGTATGCCTTAGTCTTATTAATTTCCTTTAAATATTTGCATTTATTTTATTATGAATGTGTTTGTTCTATGTTTGTGTGTGCAGGCACATGTATGTCCTTGTGAGTGCATGTTTGGAGGTCAGAGGTCAGTGATGACTGTCTTCTTTTGCTCTCCACCTTATTTTTACAGTCTTTCTTTTATTTTGATGGTTCCTAAAAGAATACAATGAATCTTAGTATTTTCATACTTAGTATTTTCATCTCCATTAAACAGGCATATACCCTCCCCCACACTCCCCTTAACACTGTCTTCCCAACAGCCCCCTCTACTTTAATGTCTTTCCGTGAGCGTGACTTACTAAATTTAGTTAGAGTTGCTTGTATGAGCATGACAGAATCGGAAGGGAACCATAAGAACCATAGAATGGAAAGTAGTGTAGCAAAAAAAATGTCTTCTGGATATGGCATGGACATTTCACTAATAAACTCACACTAATTGTGGATAATTACACAAAATCTGCCCAAGGCTATGTTGCCAGCATATCATCATGGGTGTAGGAGGGAGTTTGTAAATCTTTGCCTTATATTTTGAAACAAGGTCTCCCATTGAGTCTGGAACTCACTGATTTAGTTAGACTGGCTAGCCTGGGAAACCCATGGGCCCCTCTCGTCTGCCTCCCAGTGTTGGGGCTACAGGCACATGCTATCTGTCCAGGCTCTGAGAGAATGTTCAGGGTTATCCAGATTCAGGTCTTCATGATGATGCAGCAAGCACTTTATACACTGAACCATTTTGCAGCCCATACTTTTATTTCAACAGAAAAACTCCAACTTTCTGTACCCTCTTGAACAAAATTTTCGTAATTGTTACTGCTATATAGTAATCGATACCTGTATCTGTATATTGATTACATACTAGTCATTTTGTCAAACTATTTATAATATTTTATGCCTACTGAATGTTTTATGCAAACACATAGCATAGGAGATAACACTTTCCTTACTTTCTTTTCATTGCTTTACGTCTTTATTTCTGTCTGCTCTTATTCTGGGTAAGGTGATAGGTCACCTTCCGATGTTCGTGCTACCTATTAGTAGACAGACCCTTAAAATATACCTCCTCAATGGTAATCTACGGCCAGAAGGTGCTCAGCTGTGACTGAGGCTTCGTAAGGTCCTCTCCAGCCATGCCAAATGTTTGACTGGTTTGACATTATACAGCTTTCCATCTATTTCTATTGATCAACAGTGCTTTCTGTAAATTTATTACAAAATTCCTTGAAGGTCGTAAACACAGTTTCTTCTTTTCCTGGCTTGTTAAAACATGTATCTTGCTGGTGTTATTTGTATTAGAATTTTATCAAATTACTCCTCTGAATGCATGATAATGATTATTCAATTATTAACTGATTTGTTATGTCCAATGATGTTGATAGATTTTAAAAACACCAAATTATCCTTTCATTTCTGGGATAACTATGACTTGATTATAGTATATTGTTATTTTTTATAGTGTAAGGTTCTGTTTGCTAATATTTTGCAGTTTGTTCATCTTTACTCATGAATGAAATTATCATCTAAATGCATATTATAGGCTAGAAGGAATACTAAGTAACCTTAATTGCAGTACATTTTTATTGACTTTATAAATTTAGAAAACAAAATATTTTACTCTTTAAAGATTTTTAAAATTGATATATAATTTTAAATGCTCATCCATATAACCAGTCACGTGTATTTGTGTACACATGTGTGTGCTCTTACAATTTTGTATCCAAGTTATTTAACAACAAAGGGAGACGTTCATAGCTTTTGCCTGAATTTTATTGAAAAATATTTATTTTCTAGAAAAATTGTCTATTTTGATTAAGATTTATTTTCATTTTATTTGCATTACACCTTTCACTGAATTATTTTATAATACTCCCAACAGCTGTTTTATTTATAGTTATACTTTCATTTTTCCCAAATATGCTAATTTGTGCATTGTCTTTTCATTTTGACTTAAAATATGAAAGTTTACCAGGATGTGTTTCTTTGTCACATTTGTGTACCAGCATAGTGTTGCACATAGGTCCCTCTATACGCCCTGTTATTATTGAGTGTGCGTGTTTGTGCAAGAGCACATATGCCGTGGCGCACATGGGAATGTCAGAGGCAGTTTGGTGGAGTCCCTCTTCCATTTTGCATTGATTCCTGGGATTGAACTGACAGTGCCAGGCTTGGGCAACAAGCGTCTACACTGCGATCTCACCAGCCCTTGCATTTGTGCTTAACTGGCCTCCATCCCCTTTCCTTTCTCATTCTTTCTCCCCCAAAGTAGTTACCCCTGCTTTACCCTCTTCTAGTCTCCTCCCTTAGATAATTTTTCTGTTTATAATGCTTAGTCCCATTTCTGATTTCATTTCCTCTATTTTCTTTTTTATTGCATGAGTTTATTATGCCCCAATTTTCTCTAAAAGAACACATTTCTCTTTATATAAGTTTTAATGTGTGATATATTAATCAAAATTTCTATTTTGACATTTTTGATTCATTAGACTTTTTTTGTCAATATTGCCAAGTATATGGAGAGTTTTAAATGACTAGGATAAATAACACTAGAGATGACACAAAGAAATCTATTATAGTAGAAGCTATCTTCCTAGCATGCACACACACACAAGTACATGTACACATTAAAATGTAGTTACCCTATATATAGCAGTGCCCCACTAGATACCAGCAGTGACCAAATAAAAAGCATCAGGTGTAACTATACTTTTGGCTACTTCATTGGGTTCTTTTATCTATCACGCTTCTCCACCCTTCTCCCTCCTAACTCCCCGATACTAGGTAGGAGATAAAAAGGGATAGAAGGGAAAGGGGGCATCAGTTTCATTAGGCTGCTTCCTGATGGTTAGGGGCATCGAATTCTTTGGGGCAAGTCAATTTTTGTCAGGATATCTCCAGCCAGCAATCCAGAGAACAACAATAAATTAATCTAGCAAATAGCAATCGGCAACCAGCAGGAGCAACACCAACAGCAGCAGCAGCAGCAGCAGCAGCAGCAGCAGCAGCAGCAGCAGCAGCAGCAGCAGCAGCAGCAGCAGGTTTTGATGAGAGATGCTTCTAGTTTTTTTTATAGCTATTTTTTATTTTTCATCTCTTTTGTATTGTTTTCTTACTGAATTGACCTTTTTATATCCTATTTCTATCCTCAAGTGATTACATTTTTATCTTTCTACCCTACATAGCTAGCTAACCTTCAGACAGTCTAAAGCTAAACACTTTAATTTCTTTAGAACTAACAGAAAGGGTTGGAGACAATAGCTCCACACTAAACGGTTATGTCAATATTAATCATCTATCATCTCTCAGCGTTTCATTAGATCAGAATATCTGAAGCAGCTTTATTGGAAGTTCTAGCATGGGATCTCTAGCAAACGGACAACAAACTGTGAGATTCTAACCTCCTGAGGGCTTAAGTGAGGCTTTAGTTTCTTGAGGTTGCCTTGGGCTTCAGTGTGCACTTTCAAGATGAATTTACTGTTGGCAGTTGATAAGAAGTCTTGGTTCTTCATGGTGCTATTCTGATAGACCATATGGTGAAAGATAAATAAAGAAGAGAAGGTTGGAGGATAGAGCTTAAGATGTGTGGTCAAAAAATTTAGAGCTAAGGTGAAAGGATGGACTATCCAGAGACTACCCCATCCGAGAATCCATCCCATCATCAGCCACCAAACCTAGATACTAATGCACATGCCAGCAATATTCTGCTGAAGGCACCCTGATATAGCGGCCTCTTGTGAGGCTATGCCAGTGCCTGGCAAACACCGAAGTGGATGCTCACAGCCAGCTATTGGATGGAACACAGAGCCCCCAATGGAGGAGCTAGAGAAAGTACCCAAGGAGCTGAAGGGGGCTGCAACTCTGTAGGTGGAACAACAATATGAACTAACCAGTACCCCCTGAGCTTGTGTCTCTAGCTGCATATGTAGCAGAAGATGGACTAATCGGCCATCATTGGGAAGAGAGGCCCCTTGGTCTTGCAAACTTTATATGACCCAGCACAAGGGAAGGCCTGGGCCAAGTAGTGGGAGTGGGTGGGTAGGGGAGCAGGGGCGGGGGGGTATAGTGAACTTTCGGGATAGCATTTGAAATGTAAATAATGAAAATAATAATAATAATAATAATAATAATAATAATAATAATAATAATAATAATAGATGTGTTGTCAAAAGGGAGTACATGAAGGGGAATATGCAGAGAATTTCAAAGTTGGGGATATAAGTTTTCCTGGAAGTCAAGTGAAAGATCTCAAGAAGTAAGTCATTGAGTGTGCAAAGGCTGCTGAAAGGTGGAGCCATTTGACAACTGAGCAACAATGATTGAATTTAACACTATGGTAAAACCTGGTGAGCTTTAGTGCAGAGATATGATATAACCAGTACCCTCTCCACTGGATGAAAACTCCTAACAGCCAATAGGTATCCTAGTTAATCCAACCCCCGGAGTTAGTTCCTACTTTACCTTTAAGAAAAAAGCTCCCATGAGTGATAGATACCCAGTGTCTTAATCTCCTTTGTGCTGCTCTTGGGGGAGACATGGGGCCCATAATAAGAAATAAATGCACTGCACTTTATAAAATTGAGACCACAGCTTCTGTTCCCATGTAGGCGACTGCTTGACAGATCCTGAAAACCCAGGCGTGTCTAATCAGGGTATCTTCAGGATTCAAGGAGACAGTACAGTTCTGATATGTGTGTGTGTGCACACGCATGCATGTGCACGCGCACTCCCACACACCAGGGCACTGTTGCCATCACTGCAAACTTAAAATGTTTGGTAGATAAAATTTAGACCTGGTGCTATCCCCTCCCACAAAGGTAAAGCAATGATGTAGTACATCATTCAAGGATGACAGAAGATGATGTTATACTAAAACATCTACTTGTTTATTTCTAATATTACTGAAAAAAATTCTGGACTGTGTAGAAATACTGAGAGACTCAGGAGAGTTGACTGTGGAAAAGGAGATCCTCAAAAGGGCAGCATTCTCAGAAACAGACTGCTGTGCATGGTCTATATCTCAAAGAAAGCCCTTCTCATGGCTAAAGAAATTCCCAGGTCTGATGACCAAAGGCTTCCAAAGAACCATTATTTATCATCTCGAAAAAAAGAAAAGTTAACACTTATTCTCATGTTATACATAGAAGAAAGTTATAATTTAAATTATAGACTGAAAAATAAGGGAACATTTGTTTGCTGATATCAGATAATGAAAAGCTTCCCAAGAGTAACCAAGCCTGAAGAACACAACAGCAATCCAACTATGTAGTCAGGCTAAAATAAATCTGTTGCATGCTGTGGCTGAAACACACCGAATACCATTAGTATGGAGATTTAAAGGGTGGGGATTTATTTCTTTTAATTCGGCAGGTTACAAATATGAGACTAAGATGTTTATATGTTTTCACCATAAAGAAGTAACCAATATTTGAGAGGACAGATATAGCTCATATGATTTAAGCTTTATACATTGTATATGTGTATTAAAATATTACATGACCAAAAATGCATGGCAAACAAAATTCATTGTAAAATTGAAATCTTGAAAATATACACACAGCCAACACCAAATGGACTCAGCACGTTGCAATTATATATTTATGTGTTTACATACATAGCAAATTAATAAAAGAAAAAGAGGCCATCAATTGAGAGGGGGGCATGGCAGAGTAATCCAAAAATTTGGTAAGAGAACCAACACATTGGACTAATAAATATTCAAAGAAATAGTAACCACATGAAACAAATATGTGAAGAATTGTCTAGGTATTTACCTCGAGAAGCAGAAAAAAGTTAAATTAATAATATATTTTTTGTTTGAGAAATTTATAAAAATTCATAATTGGCAAGATCAAAGATGATGAAGGAATAGATATTGAATATGAGGAGGAGGAGAGACAACCATGGAGTGATATTTTCAGATGCTCCTCTGCTACACAAGGTCATTTACAGGTGAAGGGATAGTTTCCAAAGCTAACATGGTTTAGTTTCTCATCCCAATTGTTCCCAGAGAGCACAAAGTGCTGGTCCTCACCAAACTTTATGACTATCTGCCCAGAGAATGATTTCTATTTTGTCTCAGGAAATCATTTGGTACAGACTATTTCCTTGTATCAAGAACATGTTTCTTTGCTAGAGACGTGGCTCAGTGGTTAAAAGAAAGTACTGTTCTTTTAGAGGCCCAGAGTTCAGTTTCTCCTAGGACCTATATAAAGAGTATCACAGTTGCCTGTAACTATAGCTCCAGAGGTTCTGACGCTATCTAACATCTCCACAGTCACACATTTACGCATACACACACACACACACACACACACACACACACACACANATATATATATATATATATGTTTACACACACACACTCATGCATATATATACATACTCAAAAATGCATACATACTAGTATACATATTTACATGAATATATATATATATATATATATATATATATATATATATATACATACAGATAAAGAGACACACATAGATATATACAAAGACACACAGACATTCACACACACAATGGTCTACACACATCCACTCACATACACACAAAGACGTAGGCATACACACACTCTCGCACACAAAGACATAGGCACACATACAAACACACACACAAATGAGAATAAATCATTAAATAAATCTTTTAGAAAGAGCAAGTTTTACAGTATAAAAAAGACCATTTAACGAATTATCAGTGTAACACCTGTTGATAAAAACATAACTCAGGCATTTTATTTTCGGATGAATAGTACCTTCTTTTGTCTAATGAAACATCTGCTACTCATTCATATTTAGCCTAGAGAAGAGATGCCTTTGCCCAAACTTGATTATAAATTTGATTTTAGAAAAATTGCACATGCATCATTTTATTTAAAAATTAGTAAATTATTATTATGATGATAAGTAAAATAGATTTTTGGAGACAATGTAAATTTAGAAATCAAATTGAAATATCAGAGAATACATTTTATCTCAAGGCTCTATGTAAATATGAGAACATAACTAAATTCCTACACCAGCATCTTATTCATAAGGTAGCTTTTGCTTCTACACCATTGAAAAGAAGCTGTCATCCTTCTTTCATGGTTTGTCTTTCTTAGAACTGGACCTGTCTTCTGTTAGGAAAGACTCAGGTCTCTGCATTTATAAATCCTGGTTTAGAGGCACCTGAACTTACCCGTTTCAATAGTTATGTCTTATGGCATCTGAGACATGAACCAGGAAGGATGCCCCTCCATATGTCTACATCAGTACTCTGTTCTGAAGGGTTAGAAGAAGGATCCTATCTGTTTGTTCATGGGGACTAAGAGCTCTTACCTCTACCCCAAGCGTTTTCCTGTTGCATCTTCTTCTCCATTGAGCATTGGATGTTGGACATTATGTAGAAACTTGACCTTGCTTCATAGAAAAATCGCACTTTTCAGTCAGAAATGTCACAAAAGCAGATGGTAGGAGAGATTGTAATTCTACTGAAAGAAATTTTAGTTGGCTTTGCATTGAATGAGCATCAGTATAGCACGAATTGATTGAAAGATGGAAAGGGAAGCATTTTACAATATTTTAGACCTGATATCCCAGGAAAGGTGCCAGTGAATGTAATTCTTGGAACACATGTGAATATTGAGGTGAGCAAAGTATGCGTGCATTCATCATACCAGTTTTCTGTGTTTTAAAATTATGACCTTTTCTCTCTTCTCCATTGTACAAGCCTGCTATGGTTTTACATCCCATCAACACACTTTTCCTTGAAAAGGAGCAGCTATTATAATGTGGGTTCTGATTTGCATGTGCACAGAGAAATTCAGATCTAAGGCTGCTATGCCAAGCAGCGGCTTTGCAGTATCAGATATTTTAAGATCTTATCAGATACTATAGGACACAAAGTGTCAAGGATGCTCTGAGGCCTCTGAAGCACCTCACCACCACACAGGCCATATTCTTAATAACCCCTTCAACAGAGAGCAGGGGAAACTTCTGACACACATAGCTCAGGATGCTATAACCAGATATCCCCCGTGAGTCCATCTTTAGGCTGATTTTCTTGTGACCCACATCCCCTGTCAAAATTCTTTAACTATGATCCTTGAGTGGTGAAGAGCATCGGTTCTCCAGTTCCGATACAAACGAAAAATGTGTTTTCCATGATGGGCTGGGAATTATACCAGTTCAGTGTGGTCAAATGCATGTGGTAAAACTGGTACCCGAGGTTTCTTTCATCTTTGTGTGGGAGATAGAAATTTTCCTGAAATGGCTTTCAGCACCACAAGATTCTATACATATCACACCCTATGTGTTCTTAGGTGCTTGGAGAATATATGTTGTGCATTGATGGGTGGTTATATAAAACAACACAGGTATATTTTTCTAAGGAATACCAAAATCTCATCATGAGGCTATCCTCTAAACTGATATAGTTACAAACATGTATGTGTGTACAGCTATAATGACATTTCCTTGTATTACATCTATCAGGCTACAAGCGGCTAATAATTTTCTTTTCTAGTCACAGTCAAGCATTATAATGGCACACCTCATAAATCAACATCAACAGAGAACATTGCTTAGCAAAAATAAATGTATGTGCATTGCAGAATGATCTGAGATTACAAAAATATATCAGAAGTCAAAAGTAGCTTGTGTGGAGAAATGCTATGTCTTTAGTTTATTGAGATTGTTTGGAGTATCCTAATGTACTGTCACCGAAAGAATAATTTTTCCTTTACAATCTACTTAGCAAAGATTTATTGATCCTCTTCCCCTTCATAGAGAATTACTGATCCATTTTAGAAAATCAGATTTTCACACCTTTCAGGAGAATGTGCCCGGCACTGTACTCAGGGGACTGCCAGGGAAGTTGACTTTGACACTCAGTCCCTGGGAACTTGCACACCACAGCCTAGCATCTCATCGCTGATTTGTTGCACCAGGCAGTAAATACTTTCATACATTTATAGAGAAATGATTGTACTGCAAGGACTTATTTTTCCATGCTAGTGGATGTATTCGGGGCACTGTTATTTGTGAGAACAGCATCCTCAGATGTACCTTCTCTCTTCCTTTTCTTTATCCTGTCTTCTCAGCTCTGATGTCCGAACAGTAAGGTAAGAGAAAAGTTGTTGAATTTCATGTTGCAGAGCCATGGGATACTGTAGAATTTTTCAGTGTGGGTGTAAATAACTTTCTTGGATATGCATGCCTCCTCTCGCCTTATTATGGGAGTAACCCAAGGTAGCTAAGCAGCTGACATGCTATATTGAAGTATGCATCATAATGAAGGTGATTTATTATAATTAAAACAGCGTGGAGAGGAGCTTTGTATGAGACATATTGGCTTGCAGGAGAGCTTAATAAAAAAACATTATTATTAGTTATGGATTTGGGTGGAAGATGCTGTTTACTAGGAGTTATACGAGGTTTAGTAAGAATCTCAAGTTGCTTTTTGAGGTCTGAATCAGGAGAGCAGAAATACCCAGCAAGCGAAGAATTCTCACACTGGCAGGAGACAGTGTGCATGTGCTTGTGTGCAAGAATAGGGAGGGGGCAGAGAAAGAAAGATGACTAAGAAAATGAAGTGTGCTTGAAGTGTTCTGGGCAAGAGCAGTTCTAGAATACTTTATTGCATATCTATGGAGACAATGGCATGGCCTGTAAGTAGCCCCTGTCTCTTGGTATAATAATGCACATAAAGTCAGGGTCAGATTGGGTTCGCGCTGGGCTTTGATGCTGCAGAAGGTCACTAGGAGAATCGATGGACCAAAATGAGCCTTGAGTTTCATGCAATCAATGTGATTTTTCTATTTAAAAGTGAACAATACCGGGCATAAGTCTCAAGTTTCAAGTGTGGTTTGTCTAAGCTGGTCAGATCAAACATAGATTTTAGCACACATGGGTTGTTTAGTATCATAACCGAGGAGATGGGGGGCAGGGAAACTAGGCAAGAATGCAAAAGCCCTGCCTTTAAGTTTAAGCCCCTTTTAAAGAGGCAACTAAACTTAAAGTCAAATGCCTGTGAATGAGAGTTGTGCTCAGTTTATTCTTCTTAATGATTTAAAACCAAGGAAAGCCTTTAAAATGGAAAAAAAGTAGTTATTGAATGCAAATTGAATATTTCTAATATGTTGCTGTAGTTTTCCCACCTAATCTGCCACCTACAAAGCTACTGTTGGGCTCAGCTGACTGGCATGTGGATAGAAGGATTCCCTAACATTATGTTTTTGATCGATACCATTGATTACATATCTGTTTTAAGTTTTCACTAATTAGAAAATGACTGGAAGATGCTTTACTATCTGGGGAGGCAGAGAAGTTGGATTTTTTTGTTAATGCTTCCGGTCTTTAATCTGCAGTAGTGAGCATATTCTTATTAATAAGGTCCAGTTATAAATGCAGTTTCCTAATAAATTGGGAGTTTCAGGGTAGCTGAAGGGTTGCCTGCCTATGGGTCTCTGCATTTCACACCATCGCCACTATGACACTGCTTTGTCATTATTTAGGAACCAGATTACCACTAGAGCCTTTCCTACTCTCTGTTCAGAGGGACCGTGAATGAGACAAGTCTTTGATCTATAGAATACTTCAAGTCTATCTAGGACTACACCTCTGCTACTTTCTTTTTTTTTTTTTTTCTTTCTTTCTTTTTTTTTTTTTTTTTTTTTTTTTTTGCTTAAGGTGAAAATCTATTTCTAATCTACCAACAAAGCTAAGTGAACGAAATGTCCAATTATTATTAAAATTCAGGAAACTGAAGGAGACAAGAAATATTTAATAGTTTATATATTTACACACACTGAACTGAATAGCTCCTTGATGGCAGTGGTGTTTGGGATTTTTAATTCTTCCCCCCCCCTTATAAAAAATAAAAATGTCATCGAGTCTTTCACTCCAACTTAATTTAATTTGAATACCCAAGATTTTAATTCAGTAAAGGAAAACAGAAGGAAATAAGTTAAAAATCGTCATTAACCATCACTGACTTATAGCCTAAAGCTAGGTTCACAGTGCCTCACATGGCTCTAACAGCTTTTACATTAAAATATGCCTTCCTCTGTCAAAGTTAATTAAGTATACTGAGCATAGTATGAATTACAGAGTTCAGGAAGTCCAACTTTATTTACTGAACAGGCCAATGACCCCTCCAGAATTTAGAAGTCTGTGGCTGAAGATGAGGGGTCCTTCCATGATGTTCCTGCACGTAACGTGTGGCAGATTTTCACTGTGCCTGGACCACAAGTGTGTATCTATGGTCCAGCTGTAAAATTTTGGCTCCAGGTAGATTTCTGTGTAGAGAGAAGGATCAGAGACGTTTTTAGCTAAGACTTTTGGAGTTTGATTATAATGACCTTTAAACAGTGTAGAAAAATGCTGCTGAAAAAAATAGCACTTGAAAGTATGTTTCACAAACAGAATTTCAAATCTCAGGACTCCTCCTGCAAACTGTGAAATAATGATGCTGCTATAGTTATTATAAGTGGAGCATATTCACCATTTTCTAAATAAGAAATTTGATCAAGGAAATGGATATTTTCCTTTGATTTGTCAATGACTCTCTAGGTATATGGCTTTGAAAAGTATGAGGAAGGTAGAACTTTTAAATTTATAGTTGTGATTTGTACTTTGTAGGATGCATTTGCTCATGAAAATAATAAGATGCTTAAGTTTTCTCTGACATTGATTGCATGGTCTGCGTGTATATATTCATGTGTGTTCCTATGTGTCCATGCCTATCGAGTCAAGAAATTGACCAAAAGAGTCTTCATCTATCATTCTTTATCATGCTATCTGAGACGGGCTCTCGCAGAACCTGGAGCCCATGTGTGGAGTAGATGCACGGGATGCTGCAAGGATCAGAGGTTCCCACCCTTCCAGGGCTGGGACTACAGGTGTGTGCTGCTGTGATCGGTCTTTTACAGCATCAATGGGTGTCTGAACTCATGTCTTATGTGGCACTGCAAGTGCTTCGCCAGCTGAGCTGCCGTCCCAGCCTCAGAGAAATTTCTGTAAAGATTATATTTTATACTCCGAAAAGGAATAGTTGGTACATTGAAAAAAAAAAATCAAACCATTTGCAGTACAACTTTTATTATTTGGTATGAACTTGGGCCTTTTGTTGTCATTATTTTTGTACTACGGCTTATTATGTTTTACCCATTTAATTCCTGGTGTTATAATATTCTAACTTGAAGCTTGGTGGTAAAACGAAAGCGACATGCTTTGTTGATTATCATTTTTGAAGTCTCTCCTATATAACCCTTATTTGAAAAATGAACTTTGAGCCCAAGTCAGTGTTAGAGGCCTACTGGGGGGGTGGAGCTGAGGCTGTGACAAGACCCTTCTATCTCTGAAGTCACTTTTCTCTCCGATGAGGGCACTGAGGTAATAGGAAAACTCTTAATCTCAGAAGCACCCTGCGTGTGCCACCCTGAAAATTAACCTCATTCATCGCCTTCCCCCAGCTTCATTTTTTTTTTTTTTTTGAGATCTCAGAAAAATTGAGCACATAAATTAAAGTGTCCTCTTTGCTGCCCTAAGTTCTGCACCGCCCTGTGCGCACAGGCTGGAACACCAGAGGCTTGAGACCTCAGCAACTCCCCTGGGCTGTTATTTTTACACAAATGAACTGCTCGCTAACAATTTTGTTTTGTTTGTTTGTTTGTTTGTTTGTTGTTGTTCAATATTTGAGACTCGAAGTTCCTTCTCTATGAATAATTCTGCCTTCTTTCTTTCTTTCTTTCTTTTTTTTTTTTTTTTTGAAAAATCATTTACTATGGTTATTTCTACAGAAAACCCTATTTCCCAGTCATGGTCACTTTCTCCATTGTGTGGCCCAGTAGATAAAGGGGTGATGTTCTCATCCTACACGTTCCTGCTTTGGGGTATAATTTGGAGTGACCTTCTGTGTTTCTAGGAAAACAGAACATATTTGTCAACCTTTTCAAAAATGAATTTAGTTCTTTCTAGAGAAGATCAATGGACTGTGCTGGCTAGACAGGCTACCCTCCGATGTTACAAGCTATGTTTTGTGGCTCTGATGTCATTCAGGTTTTAAGAAATCGAACCATCAACAAGTCTCCATTCCAACCATTAATTAGTTTAGACAAACAAACAATGTACAACAAACTATTTACCGCACACCTGCAGATTCAATAGATAGTAGGTTTATCTTGATGATCTTAAAGGTTTGAGTTCTTTCTGTAAAATATTACGTTTCCTAAAGAGACAAGTTGAGGAAGCATCTTGCTTTCCAACTATACAATCCCTCCCTTGCAGCATCAGGTTGGTCCTTCCACTTGCAAGAAATGGTTGGAAGATTTAGAACAGGGCTAGTGAGATGTGGGTAGAGTTCACATTAATTAGCATGCTATCTTCTTTGGCACGGCTTGTGACCTATTCATATTCTCTCATGTACTTCACTCTCTAGGTCATTTATAATACCTAGAACAATGTAAACCTTATGTAAATAGTTGTTATGCAATGCCACAGAGGGAGTAATTTTGGAAATCAGAATGTCTACATGTTCACATGCATGGAATTTCCCCCAAGTTCTTTTTGATTCCAGGTTGATCCCATCTGCCTACAGACATTGATAAACATAGCTGACTGTACTGTGCATGTCTACAGTTCAGATCCCCTAACAGAGCCCTCTGGATACTGTGTTCATTTCAGGAGAAAATTTACCTCATTTCTATAAAATTTGAATACTCCAATTTTTATTTTTTTATTTTTTATTTTTGGTTTTTCAAGACAGGGTTTCTCTGTATAGCCCTGGCTGTCCTGGAACTCACTTTGTAGACCAGGCTGGCCTCGAGCCTCAAACTCAGAAATCCGCCTGCCTTTGCCTCCCAAGTGCTGGGATTAAAGGCGTGCGCTGCCACACCCGGCTGAATACTCCAATATTTAAGATCTCTGCATGTTTTAGAAGATGGTAGCATTTTGTTTTCTGGAATAAATGTTTTGTGCCCCTTCAGGTTTGCATTAGTATAAAGAGATAATCAACAGTAAAGAATCCTCATACTATTCAATGTATACATCCCAACACTCTCATCTCTACAAAATATGGCCTCAAGGCAACTTGAACATTGAAATAATGTCTGCCCATTTTTTCAATATGGTTTACTTTTATTATAACCTTGCGATAAGTACGTTTTTTATGTCTTTTTGTAGGTCCTTAGAGTTCAGTTTACTGGTGCTGCTGACTTTTTCATGCCACAACTAACATCTGCTCATTCCTTACTTTTCTGGGTTATGTCAATTGATTCATTCACTTCTCCTGTTAAAGCTTGAAGTGTAGAATTCACCTCACTGGGACTCACACTACTTTTGTTGATTGTGGTTGCATTTTACTGGTTTGTCTGAGGCAAATGAGAGAGCTTCCTTTTATGTTTCCCTCTACTGAGGGGAAATATTACATTTCACATACAAGAAGGGGGAACTGTGTATGTTTAGTAAGAATTGAAGACAGAACTGCTGGTAAAGTTCATTTTGGTTAGTATGTTTAGTAAGAATTGAAGACAGAACTGCTGGTAAAGTTCATTTTGGTTTCCTATGAGAGAAAACACAGGCACACACAGTCACATACACACAGACACAAACATACACACAGTCACACAGAGTCACACAGGCACACACACACAGAAACACACACACATACACAGATACACACACACATAGTCACACACATTCACACACAGAGTCACACGGGCACACACAGACACACACCCAGTCATATACAGTCACAGGCACACACACACACACACACAGACATACACAAACACAGACACACACACAGACACACAGACACAAACAAGGGCATGGATTTAGACCTGTTTGAATTCACATAACTTGTCATACAATTATATCACAGTATTGGCGTTAGGGCCTCTAGGGTGTCTCATGCTTTGCTGATTTCTAGGTTATTGGTTCCATGATTCCATCATTCTCTTTCTGATTTTTTTCAACATTTCTCCTTCTATCTTGTCATGATCAGAAGTTCTGCTTGGGATGGTTGATACAAAAGGCTCCAGGATGCTGGTGTCACACTCCATTTCCTTGATTCTTACATGTTCTCATTATGTACTACATTCTATTAAAAGAAAAAGAATCAATAGTCAAGAAGCCTATTAATTTCCATTGAAACCTGATGTTATGTGGGGAAGAATCTTTTCTCTGATGTCTACATCTTTAATTTTATAAAGTACCGATGAACCCTTTTATGGCTACATCAACTAATTGCATTTACTTAAGAGAAAAAAGAAGAGACTATATTTTTTCTTTACTCTGCCTATATAAACAATCTCCATAATTGCAGAAAGAAAAGGAAGACTAATACCGATCCCACGTAATCCTAATTAGTTCAATGAATTCAAGGCCTCTATCAATCACTTATATAACTTAAACATGGGCATGTGTTAGTCAAAGAACCATCAACTTATGAGTTGATAGTCTCTGTAAAGCAAATAACTCTAGACAGGGAGAATACCTCAGGCATTGGTCTTGACATACTTCTGAAAATAGAAGCCCAAGAAACACATCTCTAAACCTGGCGTTTCTACTTTTTGATCAATGAGTGACATTAGGTAGGCCATGCATGTGGAAATTAGATTAGAAGTTTGACTGGGTATTAATGTGGGGAGATTTTCATAAGGAAAATCTAACATAACAATTTTGTATTCCTGTTGAATAAGAAATCCTGTTGAATTCCTTTCTGGAATCCCAGGCTTAAGTGCATTGTAGTGAATTCCCTCACATGCTGCCTTTTAACAAAGGCTGTGGTGACAAAATTTTCATGACTCCCTCAATGTCTGCACAGGCTTGCTCTATTTTTCTTGAAAATTTCGTTTATATACATATATACATACATACATACATACATATATGTATATGTATTGTTTTATATAATTTGATACATAAAATGTATTACACACACACACACACACAGAGTCATCTATGCAATACAGTTGGTAGTTCCACCATTTTGTTCACCAATAATTTCATTATTTTTAGTAGGCTTGTTTTCTCTCTAATACTGTTTTTCTTTTGGAAATAGTATGAACTCCTCTTACTCACATCAAACCTTCATCTAGAATTAATTCAATCAACTCTCTTTTGTTATGGAGTTCATAGGGCCAATAATTTTCTTGTAGGTAAAATTTTATGCTGACCCAGGGAGTGGTACTATTAGGAAGTGTGGCCTTGATGAAGAAAGAGTGTGACTGAGGGAGTGGCCTCCTCCTAGTTGCTCGGAGGACAGTCTCCTTTTGGATTCCTTTGGATGAAGATGGAGAACTCTTAGCCCCTCCAGTGCCATTCCTGCATGGACACTGCTGTGCTTCTAGCCGTAATGATAATGATCTGAAAATCTGAACCTGTAAGCCAACCCCAAGGAAATGTTGTCCTTTATAAGAGTTTCCCTGGTCATGGTGTCTCTTCCCAGCAATGGAAATTCTACCTAAGACATATACATGAAAATATATAATGAACATCTTGTAATGCAGTAAATCCAAGACATAAACTTTAGCATGATTGCATTATTGTCAATGACATTTAATAAAGTTTACTTATCTTCTCTTTAAGATCTACTCTAAAATCTTATTAATTAATTATGAATGCCATATCTAAGAAAATAAAAAATATTATTTCCTAAGGCAGTAGCAGAAATAGAATAAAATTTCAGCAGAGTTTGAAAATGGCTCAAGATATAAACTTCAATTTTAAAGATGGCAAAGAAAAAGTTCATCAAAATTATAGTGCCCATAGTTACCCAGAAGTACAGGAGTTTTGTATAACTTTTATTTTTCTTTGATATTCAAACATTCTGTTTTCGTATACTTATGAATACTTAAACCTTAATAAAAGAAGATTATATAAGCAATGATACTCAGTGAAATTTCCACTCCCAATCAGGTATGAGAATTTCAAAGTGGTACTTTGTTGTTGGGCAGTGTTTGTGGTTTAGTTTCCATGTATCTTTTCTGACATTTGTTCTGTTTTTCCTATCCTTTTGCAAAGAGGCACATGCTCTCTCTCTCTCTCTCTCTCTCTCTCTCTCTCTCTCTCTCTCTCTCTCTCACACACACACACACACACACACATACACACAAAACTCTGCTATTAAAAATTGTCCTATAAAAATGTTATGATTTTTCTCTCCCCAGTTACTAAACGTTAGTAGCTTGAAGGCAGCTATGATAAGTGTCTGCCTTGTGGCAGTAGCTGACAGTAACTGAGTCTTGCTTATGGTATGGTCCTTATTGTGTTTTTCATTCTTCAACTAGCTGTTAACTCCACAGCATACTGTAAGCCTTGTTCCACACTTTTATGAATATTCTCTGGTTCCTATCGTGGTCACATGAAGTTCTGTTACAGGCATATGATCAGTTCTTTCTGTGGATGAATTTATATGTATTTCCTCCAATGTTTGATGTCACAGTGCTGTAAGAAGACTCATGCTTACGTACATCCCTTGTGCACTGATATAACTGAAAGATTTCTAGTGGAAGTTTTTCTTTGTATACAAAGCATGTAATTTGATAAATACTGGTGAACTGCTCTCAACGATCATTGTAGAGCAATGGTTAATGGATGTGAAAACTGCCATTTTAGTTCATGCATCAACCAATTCTCCATTTCCTAATTTTTGCTGACCACTAGATGATACAGTATATATTATTTAATTGTCAGTAAGGATAATTATGTTTATTTTTTAATGTCTGTTTGGTCATCATTTGTCTTTTACAGACATTCTTTATTTTTGTTGATACTGTAGCTTGATATATTGTAAATGTATTCCAATTATTATTTTATATTTTATTGAAGGCTTCATTTGCCTTATAAAATTCAATATTTCCCTTTTGATTTCTAGGTTTACTTCTAGACTATCAGAATCTTTTTCAGTCCGAGGCCATGGGTGTTTTAGATGATGTCATCAGACTTCCTACAAATGCTGTGCAAAGGCAGATCTATAAACTAGATCTTTTTCACCTAGAGTTGCAGAGCGAGTTGAGTTCTCACTTCCATATTTTCCTAGGAGAATAGGCATAACTAATTTGACAAGGGTCCTGAGAATTTAATACGTTCCATTTACAAATGCGTGTTCTGACTATTCTAAGTCAGCTTCCTATGTTTGGCATTGCCTCTTGGCTTCTGGGATATATAAAGTATAAAGAGTGGGCCAGAAATAATGTGCATTGTAAGTGATTACACTGAGACCAGAGGTACATTGTATTGTCATATACTTATGCAAATGTTCCTTTTCAATAGTTTTTAACTGCCCCACCTAGGGGTTCATCCCATAATCAGCCACCAAAAGCAGACACTATTTCATATGCCAGCAAGATTTTACTGAAAGGACACTGATATAGCTATCTCTGTGAGGCTATNCCAATGCCTGGCAAATATAGAAGTGGATGCTCACAGTCATCTATAGGATAGAACGCAGAGACCTCAATGGAGGAGCTAGAGAAATTACCCAAGAAACTGAAGGGGTCTGCAACCCTATAGGTGAAACAACAATATGAACTAATCAGTACCCCCAGAGCTCGTGTCTCTAGCTGCATATGTAGCAGAAGATGGCCTAGTCACCCATCATTGGGAAGAGATGCCTTTGGTCTTGCAAACTTTATATGCCCCATATAGGGGAATGCCAGAGCCAAGAAGTAGGAGTGGGTGGGCAGGGAGGAGGGTGGGGGGAGGGTATAGGGGACATTCTGGATAGCATTTGAAATGTAAATGAAGAAAATATCTAATAAAATAAGTTAAAAATAGTTTTTAAAATTAATAAGACATTTAAGGGGCAAGCAATAAATGGGGAATTAAAATGTAAGTTGTCAAACCGTATAATACATAAAATGTTAAAATAAATGGTAGCATCTATAATGTTACTTGCCATTGAGACACACATTCCCATTGTTTACAGTTACCCGGATAATGGGAGATTTCCTATATGATGCAGTAACCATGGAAGCCTGGATTGAGAAGGAATCTCTGTCACCAGTCTCTAGGTGATGATGAACAGAGAGCTCCACCAATCCGTGCTGCTCATGCCGCACAAACAGAAAAAGATATTATGTTAAATTCACAAAACTTGAAGTAGTTTGTGATTACAGTTTACCCCTGTTGATGCTGACCATCAAGTTCATCTATGCATGCTGTGGTAAATCCTATTAGAAGGTAAATCCTGTGGTAAATCCTATTTTCTTTGTTTTTGCCTTTTCAGTTTTATACAGGTGTCTAAAGCATGCATACATATGGGCTCATTTTAAATTAAATCTAAGAGAACAGAAACCTTTCTTTTGTCTCAAGTTGTGTGTTATCCTTCATCTTCCAGTCAGAAACCTTCCCTTTGGAGATGTGCAGCGACTCCCTGGGAGACAAGTAAGCTGAAGCCTGACTTTCACTCGATAAGCGGTGTATTTCAGGTTATGTTGTTCTTGTTAGTTTGCATTAATTGTGTGAGAATTCCATACTGCATATAATACACCTTAATTATCATATTCATCATATCATCATTCTAGCTTTCTTTTTCTTCCTCACCTAATAGTTCCCTTGCTTTTCTTTTTCTTCCTCCAGTCTGAGAACACATACTATTTATCTTTTGGGGTTTGGTTTAGTTCACTTAGCATATTCTCTACCTCTGTTCATTTCTCTTGCAAGTGACATAATTTCATCTTTTTGTTTTTTTCCGGCTGTGTGAACCACTTCTTGTGGAAAGTGGTTCCTGATATGTGTTTATGCTCAGAAAATAGAGTGCAAAGCTAATTAAGGGACAGTATCTGGTAGCTCACGAAACACATCTTCCTTGATATCCATTCTTGTAGAAATTCTACAGTCGCTTCATGTGGTCAGAGTTGGAGCAAACCACATTCTTCACACTATTGTGCGTAATATGACAAAGTCAATTCAGAAATATGGTTTCAACCTTTACCACCTTTTGTGTAAAAAATGTTGGGGGGGGGCTTCACAATGGGTAAAAAATTGAACTTTTGGAAATTTCACCATCTGATATAAAAATGGACCTTAGTACTACAAAGAAGCAAGGACTGTTTGTGAGAGCAATCTCTGTGTGGCATTACTCTCCTGTCTATAAATATGTCCTCAGTGCAGAGAGCTGGGGAGGGGGAACTGCCCTGTAATTCCCATGTAGAGAAGCGAAGGACTGATTTCCAAATGAAGGCAAGGGCTGCTGCAGTAATGGGGCATCAAACAGGCAAAATTGTACATGTTGTCAATGACTACAATGTAATTTCATTGATTTACAATGTTGAAACTGAAGACATGATTTCTAGCTTATAGAAAGTGTCACACTGGAGTAATTGCATACCAACTGGATTTTATGACCAGAAAAAAACCTGGTAATGCCCACACGGATCCCTCTGGCTGCATAGCTCTTAGGGTCGTTCTATAATCAGGGAGTTATTATTAGCTGTTGTCCTGCTTGTATATTCATAGAAGGCACAGATATCACATAAACTTACATATTAAATTCTGGTTTAATGTATTATTTTTTGTAATAGTGTGGAAGTAAGTGCTGTTCAGTTGGGATTCATACTTTGGTTTTTAATTTTCATCTTTTCCTGGGGTAGCAATATCACACACAATAAGTGAGGCTGCCTAAATTTTGGGCAATCGAAGTGAGGTAAACTTCTTACTCACTTAAATGATCACGAGGAGAAGCATCTGAGACTCTAATGTATACTGTATTAACAATCTTTTTGATATATGAATTCAAGAACTTACATTATCTAGATGTTCAATGCTTTGTCATAAACAAGCTGTGTTTCAGAAACATCTAAACCAGGCTAAGCTAATCCATGATGTGAATTAACTAAGTATATTACATACATTTCGAATTATTATATTTTGAACTTAGCAACAGGTTTATTGGAAAGCAAGAATAATAATATGTGAATCATCCAACGGATGGTTAGACTTTCTTGCTTGGATTAATCCATAGCCATCTGTCTGTCCTCTTCATTCTTCCTTGCCCAGGTGCACCTATGGGTCATAATGCACTATTAGGGGGCATGCGCTTCTATATACCCCAACTAAACTATTAAGCCACACAAAAACATGTCTCCCTAGCTGATCACTAGAGTCTTCAGCAGTGATTGCCATGCACTGGGAACCACAAGTGTTGTAGGCTCCATTTCAGGGCTGAAACCGAGTCTCCAGGGAGTGGCGTATGGAAAACTGCATTCTGAACAAGAATTGTAGTGGCTTCTTATATTCATTGGAGTCTGGAATTTGGAAGTGAAGGAAAGTTAGGCCAAAACTATGATCCATAGGAAAGACTCAGAAAACATTTAGGGCATATTTTCACTGGTATTTTTAACATGCATTCATGAATTACTCTAATTTACCAAAATCCAAAAATCTATATTCCCACCAGCATTCTAAATGTGTTTTGTGCTGTTTTAAGACACATTATATTCAAGAATTGTTGTACATAAGACTATACACAAATATATTTATATAAGAATATATATACTTAAAGCTTTCTCTGGAGCTAAATCCTCCCATTTCTGACAATGATCTGTCTTGAAATATTTTGAGAAATTTATCTCTAATGAAGAAGCTAATTCTAGCATTTTGACTTACTCTTAAATAGGATAGCTTTACTGAAACTGATACAAATTTACAAAGCTATTTTCAAAATATTGTCTTCCAGGTCACGAAATAATAAGTGTTTCCTCAGGTTGACCAGTACTGTGGTGTAATTACATTAGAAATCTATTTCTATTCTTAAAAATTGTTGTGATCAACCCAGGGTGTGATTTTGTACAAGCTACACATTGCTGAGTAAGTCCATGAATAAATGGGTAAATGTGAACAGCTTTCTGCAGAGAAATATTGCTCAGGTTAGAATTCAGAAAGAGGAGGGTATTGTGTTGCACATAGTATTTTTATGAGGGTTATGATATTTCAGGATTATAACTGGTTTAACTGGAAAACATATTAATAAGTTATAATCAATATTTAACATGTAAAATGTGAATTCTGGGGTATGGTTTGACTTCTTTCTGAGTTTTCAACTGCTGAAGACTTTCTTCATGTAAAGACAGGTTGGCACAGGAGAACATGACCTTGTGGTTAATGACTAATTGTAACTTCAATTACATTGCTTGAATCTTGAAGGCTGTCAACTCTGTAGTCGGATTTAGTATGCTCTCCTCAGTTTCAGTTCCTCACAGCAATAACATAAATTCATGTCCTCTGTCTATTGCTCAAGTTGGACAATGATCACCTTGGTCAGCTCCTGAAGCCCATTGTGCAGACATCAGAGGAGAAACGCCCAGTGCATCTTTAAATGCTATACCGCATTAAGGAGTCCATAGATATGGAAGGAGGACATTTTAAGGCATAGTTAGATAGTCTTGGTACTCTTTTCCTGTCAAGATTTCTAGGGACACTGCCATTAGTAGACATTTTGGAATTTGCCATTTCCTGTTTACTTGCTATGGGCTGTTTTTCCATTATTGTCTGCCTTAGTCAGGGTTTCTATTCCTGCACAAACATCATGACCAAGAAGCAAGTTGGGGAGGAAAGGGTTTATTTGGCTTACATTTCTATACTGCTGTTAATCACCAAAGGATACAGGACTGGAACTCAAGCAAGTCAGAAAGCAGGAGCTGATGCAGAAGCCATGGAGGGATGTTCTTTACTGGCTTGCCTCCCCTGGCTTGCTCAGCCTGCTTTCTTATAGAATCCAAGACTACCAGCCCAGAGATGGTCCCACCCACAAGGAGCCTCTCCCCTTTGATCACCAATTGAGGAAATGCCTCACAGCTGGATCTCATGGGGGCATTTCCCCAACTAAAGCTCCTTTCTCTGTGATAACTCCAGCTGTGTCAAGTTGACACAAAGCTAGCCAGTACATTGTCCATGTTTTCAGTTTGGAACTAAGATATTTTGCTTTCATTAAAAATACCTTTAATGGAATTAATTATTACAACATAACTTGCATGCTGAACATTCACTCATTCTAAAAGTAGAACTTAACGATTTTAGTGAATTCTCAGACACACAAACATCCTCACTAAACTGTTTCAGAACATTTCCTGCGTTCTAATGCTTTCTCAAGCTTATTTGCAGCTAGTAGTCCCTCCTAGATATAGCCCCAAGCAGTCTTCAATGTTTCTGTCAGTAGAAACCTACCTTTTCCAGACATTTTATTTTAATTTAAACACATTTATTTTTCCATTTACATATGATAGACACTTGAATTATTTGTAGTCTTTTATTATTTAAGTAGTGTTGACATGACCATTCATATATATGCTCATGTGGACAAGTCTTAATTCTTTAGACAGATTTGTAGGGTTGAAATTTATGTCATATTTATATGTTTACAATTTAGTTCTTAGAAACTGTTAAACAGTTTTCTAAATAGCTGTACCATTATATATTACTAATGTTGAAAAAAAAGGTCCAGGTTTCTAAAATTCACACCAAACATTAGTATTATTCTTTTCAAAGATTTATTTTTATTATTTTTAGTTATGTCTATATGTGTGTGTTTGTGTGTGATGTAGGTACACATGGCAACATAAGGTAGAAGAGAATGTTCCATTCTCTGGAGCTGGAGTTACATGTAGTTTTGTGCCACAGTGTGGGTACAAAACTTGAACTTGGTTTTCTTGAAGAGACTGCTAAGTAATCACTCTGGGCCCCAGAATTGAGGCCAGCCTGGTCTACAAAGTGATTTCCAGGACTGCCAGGACTACACAGAGAAACCCTGTCTCATAAACAAAACAAAACAAAAGAAATGTATAATCATTAGGGTTGATACATAGTGTTACCTTTTTATGTTAAATATGGTTTAATTTACATCCACTTAATGAATATGGTAAAGCTCTTTTGTATGTTTTAGATAAATGCATATTATCTTCAGCAAAAGTATATTTAAGACATTTGTACATTTTGAAACTGAATTATTCTATTCATTTGAAGAATTCAACATATATTTTAGATATAAATCCTATAGAAGAACTACAATTTTTAAATATTGCTTCCAGTCTATGGTTGATCTTTCTGTTTCCTTTATGACATCATTAGAAATGTAAACATAATTATAATAATAATGAGCCACAATGAACCATATCACTAATAATTATGAAACATAATTACCAGCATGGCACAATAACCCTAAGAGTGCAAAAATTCCATGCATGACTTAGTGATAACCAGCAGCTTGAATTGGATTTATTACCTTCTCAACAACAGAGAAACCATTCTTGGTACTGGAAACCTAGTAACTGTTATGGAAGTCATGGGTCTTAAAGAAGAACATATAACCACTACTTTACTAAACCAGCATAATTCTTAAGTACATTTTTGAATAGCTGTCCTTATGCCCACAGATACCCGGCAACAAGAAAACTTCTTTTTACAGCTCATGGAGCCCATTACAGAAAACCACAATCAACCAAAATGCAAAGTTGTAGATTCCATTCTCTCTGTATACATCTATAATACAACTCCCATACCTAAGGCTCTGCGATCATTACAGAAGAGGGAGTGGAAATATTGTAACAGCCAGATAAATAGTAAGTTTTCTGTGGAAAGTTTCCTAGGAAAATAAAAATCTACACTCATAAAGTCTCACCACCGTAACTGCCTAAACACAAGGAAAATAATAGAGAGCAAGAACAAGGAAATAATAGACAGGCTAACATGGATGAGAGTGTCAGGAAGCCCAGGAGGCCACAACATTACACAAAGCAATACTAGCGACTAAGGAATGCTGAGAGCCAGAGAAAACGTCTTCCCAAGGGAAAAAACACAGAAGCACTTATGTATTTAGAAATATATGTATGTATATACAAAATATGCAATACATATATGCAATACATACATATATGTATGTAACAACAATTAATAAGAAAGAGGCCATGGATTTGAAGAAAAGGTAGGGAAAATATATGGGAAGGTTTGGAAAGAGAAATAGGAAAGAGAAAATAATCTAACAAAAGAGAAATAGTTTTTAAAGTTTTTAAATTTAAAATGTAATTGTAACAATTCCCCCTCTTCTTGCCTCCTTTCTTCTCTCACATCCCTCCTTCTGACTTCTCTGATGGACTTCCTTCATTCTCAAACTGATGACCTCTTTTTCTTTGATTTTACTCTATCTGTGTCTCTGTCTCTGTCTGTCTGTCTGTCTCTCTGTCTCTGTCTGTCTGTCTGTCTGTCTGTCTGTCTGTCTGTCTGTCTGTCTCTCTCTCTCTCTCTCTCACACACACACACACACACACACACACACACACACACACACACACATACAAATACATAATCTGCTGACCTCATTTCGTATTCTTTTTGTGCATATGATTTCAGGGCTGATCACTTTTTATTGATTGTATCAATTTTCATGTTTTTTTGTCGGCAGTCAGATTGTTGAGATATCATGGGTGTATTTTCCCTGTCATTTCTAAGAAACATAATCTCACAACAGATATCTTGGTCCTCTGAGCCCTATGTGAAAGAGTTGTGTAGCAGATGTATTCTCCTGACTCCCCACCACCAGTCAATCTCTACATTATGACCAGTTGTGGTGTTCTGTAATGGTCTCCATTTGTTACTAAGAGAAGTTTCTTTAATGAGAAGTAAGAGCTACAATTATCTGGGTACAAGGATAAGTTTCAGAATATAGTTAGGGATTTTGTGGGTCTAGTAAAGTGTCAGTGGCAGGTTATCCTTTAAGATCTATTTATGATCTCACTAGTCAAGATCTTTGGCTATGATTCTTGTACTATTAGTACATTTCTTCTTGTTGAGCAGGCTGTAAGTCCAGTTAAAGAGCTGTTGGTTGCCATGAAAATATGAGTACCACTATTGCACCTTTATGGATGTTCTGCAATGATGGTCATTGTTATGTTTCATAGGTGTCATGGCTTGGCGGGACTATTGATTTCTCCCTTCCCTTGGCAGCTTGCCAAGCACGTTCTGGTTCTGTAAAAGTTGGACAGTGAAAAAAATATTTTCAGTTTATATTTAGCTGGAATTTTCCATGTCCTGCAGCTGAAGCATGCAGTATCTTCTGCAATAGAAACTTACCTCAGATCTTTGAGCAGCAGGCAAGGGTAACAGTAATAAGTCTATACTGTTTTGGGCATTCCTTGGTGTCTCTTGGCCAACAACTCAAAAGGAGGTTTTTCAAGCTAGGTATTGAGTTTTTGTTTGTTTTGTTTTGTTTTGTTTTCAGATAGACTATAAAACTCTTGTGAAAAACAGTGTCACCCCAAGCTGTATAAATTTGTTTAACACACACACACACACACACACACACACACACACACACACACACACATGGACTATTCATAATTTTAGGTTAATATTCAATAAGAAGTTCTTGAGGCTTTATCAAATATCCTTAGTGTTATTTGTCCCTTCTTCATTTATATACTTCTGTATTGATCTCCCCTTTCCTTCTCCAGTTAAAGTAGCTCTCCCCATTTTCCCCATAATATTATATGTGTATTGCTTCATAGCCTTTTGGCTAAGATCAAGTAGAACCTGTTATTATCAATTTAATGTTTTACTTCCTAAAAGGAATTTTAGTTTTTTTAAAATTTGGCTAATTTTAATTGATGAATTAGAAATATAGAAAATTATACATATGAGTAGAGTTATGTATGATGCTTCAACAAATATATGATCGTATAATGCCTAAATCCAATTCCAGATATCTACTCAAACATTAATTATTTCTTGTTTTTGAGACAAGATCTCTTTATGTTGCTTGGCTATCCTGAAACACACTACATAGGTCAGCTTGGCCTTTAAGTTAACAGAGATCCACTTGCCTTCCCCAGATCCTACACAAAGTCCTGGAATTAAAAGTGTACACCACCACACTTAGCCATTTTATTTTTGGGGGAAAGGCTCAACTCATTTTGATAACACTTTGAAGCCTGCAGTATGCAGTCATTATCTAAGGTCACCCTCTCATGCAGTATAACACAGCAGAATTTCTTCCTTCTACCCAACTGTAATAGAATGGTGCTGGGTAATTGAGTCCATCCATATTCTGAAAAATGAAACTAAATCCTTATCTCTCAAAAAAAAAAAAAAAAAAACTCAAACTTGAATGAAGACAAAAATATAAGACCTGAAACAGTGGAACTGCTAGAAGAAGAAAAAAAAAGTAAGTGGCTTCACAGTATGGAAATAAGAGTCAACAGCACAGGAAAGCAAAACAAAGGCAGACCAATGAAGTTAGATCAAAATTATGCACAGAAAAGTAAACAATTATTGGAAATCAAGAGACAACCCATAGAATTCAAGAATACATTTTCTATTTAAAAACTACATCTGACAAGGGTTTAATATCACAAAAATGCAATGGAATCAGAGATATGGTAATGGCGCAGATGGTAAACATGAAGGACTGACTCCAGAAACTATGTCCAAATAGTTGGTATAAGGGATTGTCCCAGGACTGGGGAGGCAGAGGCAGATGCATTTCTCGAACCTGCTGACAATCAGCTTGTCTTCATCAGCAGGCTCTTGGTCAGTGAAAATCCCCAGTTCCAAAATGTGTACACACACACACACACACACACACACACACACACACACACACACACAGCTCAACTGCAAAAACAGTGTAACCAAATATAAAAATTGGCATAGACCTAAACAGACATTACTCAAAGGACACAAAATTGAACAGCAAGTACACATGCACACAAACATATGTATATGTATGTATGTGTGGGTATACGTGTATATGTGTCACACACATGTATATAAATACACATACATATGAAATTCAAATTACTGAGCAAATCCATTAATAATGACTATAATCAAATATAATATATACTGCTGAAAGACAACCCTTTCACACTGTTGATGGAAATATGACAGGAAGTTTTTATTGCTATGATAAAATACTGAGCAAAGTAACTATAATTGAGGTGCATTTTAAAATAAAAATTAAAATATTTTTATTCTAATTTTAAGATTGTTTTTAAAAAGCGATCAACACATGCACATTTTTGTCAAACACCTCTTTATTTTTCTCCATCTGTAAGGTTGTCATATAGATTGATATTTAAATGTCAAATCAATTTCTCATTCTTAGGCAAAGTCACATTTTGTCATGTTTTAATTATTTAATGTCTACATTAGTTTGTTTTAATTTTTAAGAGGATTTTTGCCTTTATATTTAGATAAATATTATTCTGCAACTTCATTTTGGGATAGTGCATAGAATTTGGATTTCCTTTGAAGTAATTGTTCTAATAGCATACCTGCATATACGTTTTTTATATTCTTCAGTCAGTTTGGTAATGCCTACAGTTCTAGAAATTTATCCACTTCATCTAGTGTATTGAACTTACTGGCATATAGCTATTACTAGCATCCTGTATCATTGGCATTTTTGTCAGACTGATACTGTTATACTCTTCACTGGTTCTTCTTTGGGGAAATATGTACATTGCTCCTTTTCATAAGGTAGTTAAAATTCACCCATTTGGTTGATCCTGTTGATTTCTGTATGTGTGTACTTTTTCTTTTTTCTTTTATCTGCACTTACTTTCTTTCTTTATCCAACATGGAACTTAAGCCGTCTGTTTGAGAGCATTTTTTAAAATCTCTGATATTGCTGTGAGTCTCTGTAACTACACTGTTTCAGTTGCCTGACATATATTCTAATGTCATCTGTTTTACCATTTTATATTGCCCCCTTGGACATTAGAAGCATGTTAAATTTTTCAAATCTTTGGAGACTTGTTGAATCTCTTTGTTCTATTGATGCCTAGTCAAATTATGTTGTTGTAATACAAATTTCATATGATTTTTAATTCTTTTAATTTATCAAGACTGATTTAATGACCAAAAAATGTCATGCATTTTAGCTGGTAGCAATCTGGCCAGTATAACACTTGGTCAATTTTGCTGTGTGAATTCTGTTTTTGGGCCCTTGAAATTAAGTTTTATTTTAATGATTTTAATTTCCATCTCTAGATTCCCCACTTTGTTTTTCAAAATAATGTCCAGAGCTTTTGTCAGTTATCTGTGGACTCTGAAGAGATTCAGAATTACTTCTACTCTCTTCTGACCACTCTCTTTACTTGCATACTTTGTTTCATTGTGTGCCCAGTGTGTGGTAGATTAGGTGTTCACTTACAGCAACTCAGGATTCATATATTCTCTCTTAGGGGTTGTTTTGTTGCTGGTTTTTAAAAATTATTTACTAAATTGTTAATTTTCTGCATTTCACTTTCTTCAAATGACATGCCCATACACTCTTTTTCAATTTTTTTCTCACCCTTATTCAATTTTTTTAAGGTAAATTCTTAAGAGTCTGTTGCTCCATAACCCAGGGTTGAGGAGAAATTGCCCAGAGATTGGAGTCTAGCCTCTGAAGCCTGGAGGTCTCTGAGCATTGGTCCATGTGTCAGGGTGTGACTCAGGAACACATCCCTGGTCAGGCCATTTTGAATTCTGCTCCTTTTACTTCACATTGTACTTGTTTGTTTTTTTCATTATGTACTTATACTTTGTTGCAGCTGACAGTATCGTTGTAGTACATGACAGGGGGATTTATCATTTAATTATATACTTTATACTTGCTTTGTTTGTTTTTCACATATTCATTAGCTCTAACTGCTTAGACCCGATTCCTATCAAAACTATGTCAGTAGCTGAATAGCTCACTGTTTACTGTTTGAGAATCAACTGATCCTTTGCACCGTACACAACCTATCAGGTGGCCTGGACAAAATTTAGGGGTCTTGGAACCAGAGCAGAAGATTATTTTTGGATTTTTATCTTTACAGTGTTAGTATACACTGTTAGCTCTAGGTAGGTACAAGGGCTATCATTTTTAATCTTTCGAGTGACTCTATAAGGTAGCCACCATAGCCAGAGTCACGCTGAATCTTGGCTTTTCCTACTCTTCTTTGAAAAAGAGATGTGGGCTGGAGAGATGGCTCAGCGGTTAAGAGCACTGAATGTTCTTCCGTAGGTACCAAGCTTAATTCCCAGCAACTACGTGGTGGCTCACAACCATCTGTAATGAGATCTGATGCCCTCTTCTGGTGTGTTTGAAGACAGTGACTGGGTATTCACATACATAAAATAAATAAATAAATCTTTAAAAATGTTTTATTATATTACTAGACATGTTAATTTGCATGATGACAACTTCACACATTAAGATAATATATTCTATGTCATATTCACTCCCTTCTGTTACCTTCTCTTATTCTTCTCCTACCCGTTAAACTCCTTGTTCTTCCTGACTATCTACTCTTCTATTTTAATGTTTATTTGTGGTGAGAGTTTGTTTATAGGAGCATGGACACCTTATCAGTGGCTACACTCCTGAGGAAAATGTTTCTCTCCCCTACTGACCTTTAATTGTATATGAATACTGGAACTGGATTGATTATTTGAATCTTTGGAGCCAACCACAATGACACACTCTCTCCACAAAGGCCATACCTTCCCCAACACAGCCACATCTCCTAATAGTATCACTCCCTGTGAAACTGTGGGGACCATTTTCATTCAAACCACCACAATCATTGACAAACTTGAAGCAGAAAGCACAGAGGAATGTTACTTCTTGGCTTGCTCTCTCTACTTTGCTCAGTTACCTTTGTTACATAGCCCAGGCCCACCTATGCATCATTCACAGTGGCTGGACCCTGTTATATCTATTAACAGATTAATGTCTCTCACATGTAAGGGCACAGATCAATCTGATATACGCAATTTCTCATTTGGAGTTTCCTTTTCCAAGTTCCCTTTTCTACTTTATGGCAAGTTGGTAGCTGAAGTTAAGCAGCATACCTATCTATTTAGTCTCTGGGAAATGAGAGATGCAGAAGTTAATGATCTCTGCAGGAGTATAGGCGCTCTTACTTCTAAGTTGTGATAGACTCAAGTTGATCTCTCCTCCATTCAAACTGTTAGATTTTCCCCAATTCGTACAGCACTAAATAATGTGTTTTTCCTACCCACTTCTCATTTCAAGTGAGAAACACCATATTCCAATTTGACTATACAATTCTCTCCCTTGCTTTGTGCAATTCTTTCATTTTATTCTGTGTCTCACAATGTAATACAGTAGCATCCTGCTAAATTCTGTACTAAGATCCGCACAGAATTATTAGAGAATTTAGAGATCAACAAAAGTTCTTGATGGGTACAATGGGGACATATCTACATTTCCAGTACTCCAGAGATGGATGTAGGAGGATGATGCCATATTTAGAATCAACCTATCTTCATCAACAAATAAAAATTAACACTCCCCCCAAACATTAAGATGTGGGGCAAATGTGGGGTTAGGAGATAGGAGAGAAATGAACCTTAAATGATAACCTCAGTATATTAAGAGGAGGCCAGGCAGAGGCATGAGCCAAATAATCACAAATTATTACTAATTTCTGATATTGCAATTACTGTATGTCCCCTCTAAAACACATGCTGAAATCATTGCCTTCATCAGTCTAAATTTTTACATTGTTTTTCATTTTTAATTTCTGTAGCTTTTTAAATCAGAAATTAGAGATGAGTAAAATTGTTGTCACAAAAATGTGGAACTGCAGATACCAGATGACGTGACTCTATTATTTACAAAGTATTAGAAGAATTAATTATTNTTTATATGGTTAGATGTGTTAATATGGTGCTGCATATCAGTTTCNTGTTGTAATAGTTCATTAAAATTTCTATATAATTCAAATAATGAACAGGATGTCTACAAAATATGAATTGTTAACTTTCACCTGACAAGATTTATTAATTAAATATCCACAACTAGTGACTTNAACATCTGCAATCTTCATTTTATGTTTTAAATTTTATTTTATAAATACAACCTGAATTTTATGGAATTTAATTATTCATTTTTTCCTGGCAAGTAAGAAATGTCAAAGACTTAGAAAAATAAAAATGTAAAAACTACCCACCGTTTGGAAGAAGGTGTTACAGTACTTAATTTTTTTGTTTTGTTTATTTGTTTTGTTTTCCAAGTCAGGGTTTCTTTGTGTATAGCCCTGGCTGTACTAGAACTCAGTTTGTAGACCAGGCTGGCCTCTGAATCACAGAGATGATCACAGAAATCACTTACCTCTGCCTCCAGAGTACTGGAATTGAAGATATGTATCACCACTGCCTGGTTAGTATATAAAAATTTTAGGCTGTTTTCGTGCATCATTTTTTTTTTCTAGTAAGGTAATAAAACAATATGAAGCCAATGAAAGAACACAACTGTTTTCATAATGTCTGCCAAAGAATGGGTCACCTTCTCATGGATATTACTGGAAGCTTCAAGAACAGGAAAATTTAAATACACTTAGAAATAGATGAGATTTCTAATTTGGAAATGGACTCTATATTCGGCACTCCTAGATTGTCCTAGAGGAGTGTGTATGTACTTCTAAGGAACTCAAAAGGATGAAGAGAGCCTTTGGAAAAAAATCAATCTAGTATTTAAAGTGCATGAGCAAAGCACACAGATGTAAAATAACCCAGTAGGATGGGCTGCCGCCTCCCATTCACTAGGATACTTTCAACAAAAACAAAGGAATGCTGGTAAGTGTCACCAAGGATGTGGGAAAAGTAGAACTCTCATACACTGCTAGTGGGCATGCACAATATAAAATGGAATAATCCCCCCTTGAAAGCACAGTTGAGTCTGTGGGAAACAGTTTAAGCATAAGAAGCTGGAGAGGTCTTGTAGTATGGGCTTGAAATTCCAGCTCTTCTGAGAACATGAGCAGGAAGCTCTCAAACTCAAGGTCAGTGTGAGCAACTTTGTGAGATTCTACCTCTAAATGAACGAACAGAAGGTTAGGGCTATACCTTCATAACCGAACATTTAGCTTGTGAGGCTTTAACTCAAGAAAGGAAAACATCACATGAACACTTTCCAGTGACCTAGAAATTATCCTGTTGAATTTGTTCTTAGAAAATTGAAAGCATAAAACCTCTATATGAATGATCATCAACAATATTTATAATGGCTAAAAAGGAAATAACTTAACTCACTATTGATTGGTTAATGGCTAGAGAAAATGCTATATGTCCATAATGTGGACGAACTTTTTTGTTAAGCTAAGGAAGCCATAAATAGAAGCCACACTCTGTGTGAGTCCATTTATGTAGAGTGTCCGGTTAGAGTCTACAGATAAGGAAATATTAGTGCTTCTTACCTTTCAGTGAAGATAAGGAACCCTTAGCTGAAGGGTTTATCTTTGAAGTATTCTATCGTACACTGGGGGTGACTGTTGCATAATTTGTAAGCCAACTGAAAACTGTGTATCCCAGAGTATATGCTAAGATGTTGAATTTTACTACATGTAAATTATGTTTAAAATATTTTGTAAATTTCCATTATGATAATTAGGGAGCCCAAAACATGAAAATTTACAAAATACCTAGGTATGATGAATAGTTCAGATATTTATTATTTATTTCCCAAATCAGAGATGACTTTCCACTAACTCACAATAAATGAAGATTGCACAAAAAAAAATTTGATTCTTCATTCACCAATGTGCTGCAATTTGATACAGGAAGCAGAATGTTGTCATTTTTCCTTGCTGTTTTCTTTAGAATAAATAATTAAACAGATAAGTGAATAAATAAACAAATAAAATACCCACTCTATATTAGTAGTTCTCAAAGATTTTAATCTTAGAACCACACTGCCTCCCTACTGCTCCCTCCTTCCTCCTTTCCCTTTGCCTTCCTCTCTCTGTCCCTCCTTTCTTTCCTTCCTTCTTCCCTTTTTTCTTCAGTGTTTGTGTTTGAGCATTCATGTGCATGCACTGAGGACAATCTCAGTTATTTTCCCTAGGTGCAATCTGCCTTTTCTTTGAGACAGGATATCTCTCCAGTCTGGAACACACCGGGGAGGCTATATTGATTGGCCAGCAACCCTAAGACATCTACCTGTCTCTGCACTGGAATGAGAAGTTCCCACTCCTATGATCAGCCTGTTTTGTAACTTGGGTTCTAGAGCTGGGTCCCTGTGCCCACTTGTACTGTACTCATTGGACCATCTCCCTGGTTGCACACTATATTCGCAAAAATACTGAAAACTGCAAAGAATTTTTACTTATGTGAATAATATCTTTCATTTCTTTTAAGATTTATTTATTTTATGTATATGAGTACCAGAAGAGGGCATCAATTCCAGTACAGATAGCTATGAGCCACCATGTGGATGCTGGGAATTGAACTCAGGACCTGTGGAAGAGCAGTCAGTGCTCTTAACCGCTGAGCCACCTCTCCAGCCCCTGAATAATATCAATATCTTTATATTCATAAAGCAAGATTTAACAAAGCAAGGAAATTAATTTTGACATATTTTAATGACTTTTAATGTAGTGATAAATTCATTGTATGCTAATAACTTTTCTAGTCAAAACTGTATTTTTTCAAATAGAGTATCTTAGAAGAGTGATAATATTCTGGATTTTGACAAATTATAGGATAGCTGGAGTCTTAAATCTACCAGTTCATTTATTCTGTTGTGATGTTTTTATTTAAGTCTTATGAAGAAATTAAGAGCCTGGTAGATAGGCAGTTGTGTTAGAAAGTACTATTTCCATAGTGTTTTAGGACAATCATGGTTATTATTTTTTTAAATCATGGTTATTATTTAATGCCACAACAAAACTTGGCATAATGTGAAAAGCAATAGTTTTGTAAAGCTTGGTTGCAATGTGGATTCAAAATGCACAGTAATAAACTCATAAGCTCACTAAGTTATAACGCCTTCACATGCTCTGCATTCTGGATGGTTCTTTTGTTGATACATAATTATGTAACAGGAGGCATCAATGATCTGGGCTTATCTTTCCAATGCTGGCCCATTATATAATAGCAAAATCATATTAGGTATTTCAGCACTACCTCAACAAGAAAAAGGCTCTAGGGACAGAAATTATCAAACTTTTGGTGATGGTAACATGGCCTAATGTACTGTTTTCTTTTCTGAATGCACAAGAATTTTATTATTAACCACAAAGTCTTTCAGCTGTTTCCTCTCCAGTGACAGGCTCACTTCATTCATTTCCTATACTGTGTGTGCCTGACAAGGATGAAAAACCAGAGACTACAGTGTGTCAGGGTTCTTTTCCTTTTCATGTTCACAGCTTCAACAAACACAAAAGTACTTTTCCTAAGACAATCTTTCTATTTTGGCATGCAGCCAAGGTTCTTTATTTTTCTATGACCCAGTTCACAGCACAGAACATTTCAAAAAAAAATGTACTCAAGGATTCAGTTTAGTACAATTAATATTTGTAGCACTCCACTAAGGTCTTTTAAACTAACACTGGCTGCTTAGTTTTGTTAAATTTCACCATGACTCCAAGGGTACTATGTATGGCTGTCATTGGATGTCATTGTAATGATTTGTACTAGGACAGTAGCAATTTCATCCACAGTTGCATTTGCATCACGAGTGTAAATGTCAACACAGACAATGTAATTATGAAAGACTTAGGATAACACTGTAGTGTTCTGTTGAAAAAATGTTTGATCCTGCAGATTCCTTCAAGGATCTTAGGGACCTTAGTGACTGACAAAACCATGCTTTGAGAAGAATTGTTGAATGAGTGAGCTTGATGGGCAAGCTACATTACATATGCTTTTCATGGAGAAAATATTTTTGAGTCATCATGAACCTAAGTTTACTACTTGACACTTTTATACACTGTCACATTACTTTGGTAGGATGAACACTAACAACCTAAGTAGAAGGTAGCAGCTACCCACTCTATCCTGAATTCATGGATGTAACTATGAGTCGGGGCCACTGCATTAGCATCCCACATATTGGTTAGCATTCTTTGTCAGGTACAGTTTCAGTGTAAAACAGGTAGATCAGGAAAAGAGGAATTAATGCTGTATTCATATAACCATAATACACAACTGAACGTAGTGGAATACACCTGTGGCAATCCAGGCAAGAGAGACAGAGGTAAAGGGATTTTAGTAAGAGCAAGACAATCTAGTATGCACAACGAGTCCAGGCCAGTCTGGGCTCAGAGTGAGATCTTGTCCAGCATTCCCAGTCCTACGAACAAACAAACCAAACAAAATAAAACAAAAGCTAGGGAGAAATATTTTAGTATGACCTGGTCCTTCAAACAATGACAAAAAATACAAAGAGGGGGGGAAGACTCTGCAAATGGGGCCAGGAATGTACCACACTGTGTTAATGGTAAATCTGAGAAACACTTGGTGATGCATTTAAATGGGCTTCTGAAAAACAGGCCAAAATTCCTCTGAGTTTCGTAAACCGTAATATGGATAACTTTCTTCTGGTGGATAGATTAAAAATCAAAAACGCCATGATTTTAGACCCTTATAAAGATATAAACGTATAGTTATAAATTCGACAAAACAGAAAACCTGTAAAGTGTATGCTAAGACACAGAAAATGTCTTTAGAAAATTCATTGGCAGATTTAACTAATAGCCTTCCTACCAAAAGATCAGAAATCATTATCATAAAAAAAAAAAAAAAAAAAAAAAA
>NC_034605.1:21897126-21933704 GCF_900095145.1 Mus pahari | reverse complement strand
CACTAGGAAAAAATTTAGTCAGCTAAGACATCTTTAATGCATGAAGGGAACAAAAATATATCATCAGATTAACACGGACTTGGGCAGCATGTCATTGTCACGTGATCTTTAAAAATTACTATAAAGATGAATGAAGATTAAAATGGTAAAGATAAAAGGTGCCATGGACATGGTGCACTGTTGCTGGGTTTGAAGTGAGTTAAACAGAGAGGCTGAGCAACAATCCCGAATGGAGTTGAAGAATCTGATGCAGATACAGAATTACACTCAAAGAGGGCTTCAGAGTACAAAGTATTTTCAACAGTAGTGAGTTTTAAATGCACTTCTAAATTCAAGGCTTAGAATGGAGTGTGTGTATTGCCAGTTGCATATTATAAAAAGCTTTGTAAATGAAGTTCCGTTTTTGGAGACATAAACCCAGTATATGCTCGGGCTAGCCTCAAATTCTTGGTCATCATGCCTCCTGAGTTTTGGGATTATGTGTGTGTGTGCATCTCCTTGATATAGATTCATCAAATATTGTAAAGAGAAATATTTAAGTGATTATGAAATCATATAGTGATTAAAAAATAAAAGTCATATGTATATACATACATATTTTAATTTTTACTAATTAAAGAACTTAAGAAAAATGTAAAATTTTCCAACTTCTGACAAAGACCACATTGAAAAAGGCACATAAGAAGCATAAAGATCAAAAGAAATAACCAAAGTATGACAATTGAAATTAAAAATTAAAATATGTCCAAAACAATAATAAAGTAAAAAACAAACAAACATACAAAACAGAATAAACTCTAGCAAGCAAAATAAGATAAAAGTACTGATTGATACGAAACATAAATGTTTTAAACTTTCATGAAATATGTTAACTACAACCTTTCACTGAATTAAAAGAAATCGTGAGTGAAGTAACTCAGACCCAAAAGGGGCATGGTTTGTACTCACTAATAAGTGGATATTAGCCAAAAAAAAAAAAAAAAAAAAAAAGTGTAGAATACTCATGATACAATCCACAGAAATCAAGAAGGCTAGCAAGCTGAAGGGCCCAATTGAGGATGCCTCAATCCCACTTGGGAGGGAGAAGAAAGCAATCATGGGAGGGATGGGAGGGTGTAGTAGGAGAAAGGTACCTGGGTGGGAGAGGGTACAGGGAGGGTAAAACGGGGACACGATAAGGTACTGGGGGTGGGGGACAGGACTGAAGCCCTGAGGGCCAGCAGAAAGAACGGAAACAGGCAACCTTGGGGAATAGGGGGTGGGAGGACCCTATAGAATGTACCAGAGACCTGTAAGGTGGGAGACTCTCAGGACTCAAAGGGAGGGATCTTAGATGAAATGCCTTACAGTGGGTAGAGGGAACTTGTAGAGCCCACCTCCAACATAAAGACAGGGCATCAAATGGAGGGATGGGGTTGCCATCCCACAGAGTCAAAAACTCTGGCCCAGAATTGTTCCTCTCTAAAAGAACTGCAGGGACAAAAAGTAGAGAAGAGACTGAGGGGAAGGAGGTTCAGTAACTGGCTCAAATTAGGATCCAGCTCAAGGGGAGGCTACAAGGCCTGACACTATTGCTAATGCTATGACCTGCGTTCAAAGAGGGGCTTATCATGACTGCCCTCCACGAGGCCCAACAAGTAGCTGAAAGAGTCAGTTGCAGATACTTACACTCAACAAATAGACAGAAGCTGGTGACACTGGTGGTTGAATTAGGAAAAAGCTGGAAGAAAATGAGGAAGAGGATGACCCTGTAGGAGGACCAGCAGTCTCAGTGATCCTGGATCCTGGAGATCTCTCAGACACTCAACCACCATGCAGGCAGCATACACCAGCTGATATGAGGCCCCTAACACATACACAGCAGAGGACTGCCAGGTATGGACTCAGTCAGAGAAGATACACCTCACCCTTGAGAGACCTGGGGCCCCAGGGAGTGGGGAGGTCTGGTGAGGTGGGGACATCCTTTGGAGATGGGGGTGGGAGGGAGGTGTGGGATGTGGAACAGTCAGAAGGTGGACGGGGAGCAGGGAAAAAGTCTGGACTGTAAAAAAAAAGATTCAAGAATAAAAAGAAAGAAAGAAACACGCACACATACACACACACACACACACACACACACACGCACACACGCACAGAGAGAGACAGAGACAGAGACAGAGACAGACAGAGAGACTTAAAATATAAAAATAGTAAAATCAAAATCTAGAAAATTATTGTCAGTGATACTCAAGGCAAAATAGAATTCAAGATAAAAATTCAAGAGAAGCTAGCAAGTACAAAGTGTATTATATTTATTTAACACTACAAACCAAATAAAAATTAAAAATATATAACACAGAAAATCTGAGAAACTCAAAAAAATTTAAATCAGTATTTAAAAACTAGTTTGCATAAGTTAGGCACCTGTAGCTAGACCCAGAAAACTCAAAGTAAACAATGACATTAAATAACATAAGCCATAATTTTAAATTTTAATTTGTATTAATTTAGAACATACTATATTTTGATAGGATAATTCCCAAAACTGACCTAAAAGTAGGCTTCAAAAATGAAAAATGAAGAAACAACCCAAAAATGAATAAAACTGTTATATTTTCTGAATAATTAGTAAAATTTAAAATAACTCTAAATTTATTGTTGGGTCAAAAACAGAAAAAAAAAACCTCAGAATGTATAATAAATTAAAAATTATTTCCAAGACAACTACGAGAATTCTCTTTGTGTAACAATTTTACAACCTTCCAGCTTCTCTTTACTCTTTCAAAGGAAATCTAAATAACTAAATGTGAAAATCAAGATGTTTAAGGATTTGGGGAAATAAATATATAATAAAACTATAAATAGCTTAATTTGTTTCAAACATTGATAAATGAGAGCTTTAGTTCATTGTGGGGGGAAACAGCCAGTAAAATAAACATTGGATAAATCTAAATGGAACAAATTAAGACCACAGAGCATTTGTCAGACAGAAGGAGTGACAGAAGAGCTGAAAGAGAGTAAAATGAAAAAGTAATACTTCAAATAATATTATTCAAATGTACTTGAAAGTCTTTATAAAATAGGTGAACTCACATGAAACATGAATCACTTAAATTCCAAGGTAAATTTATGAAATTATTTTTAAAGTTCCCCAAAGGGGGAAAAAAAATCTCTTAGTACAGATAAGCACACACACACACACACACACACACACACAATATTTTAATACAAGCTTGAGAGTCCTTAAATTCTGATTTGTCAAAGGAAATGATGATATGCCAAAAAACTACCCCATTAATTATGTTCTAAAATTCTACTGTTTGAGAAACAGATTTTCAATTAATGCCATACACCTAGAAAAATTTCAGAAAAATAAAATATTAGCAAAAATAATACAAAATAAAAATGGTACATATATCTTTTCTGTGGATAGGGTGGTTTCTAATTATAAAAACAATAGAATAAAACATGAAAGACAAATATGGCTGAATAAACAGCTTTTAAACATTTTAAAGAAACATCATTATTAAAAACCAAATGGTAAGGAGAAAAGTTGGGGATGCACCCAACTTAAAGTCAGAAAAATCTGCCAAGTTGTATTCTATTCCCCTCTAATATTCTCAATTTCAGCATCAATGAAATGAGAAAAATAACACTCTTGATCAATGAAAAGTTTAGAAACAAACTCATATATACATAAAACATATATGTTTATATATAACATATACATATTAAATATATGTTTGTAATATATACACATTAAATATATGTATATTATATATATATATATATATATATATATATATATATATATATATATATATAATACTTATGTGCTGAAAACATTGTGTCAATTATAACTTCAGACAATTACTGCTTCCATACAGCTGTACCATGTTTCAGGAGAAAAACCCTGAGATTCCCCAACAGACAGATACACAGGACGTGAGTAATTCATAAAGAAGAAGTTCACTAGCCAATAAACTTGAAATTTTTAACCTTGCTAATGAGATGCAAATTAAAACATTAATAAAATGCCACACTCCAACTAATAAATTGGAAAAATATTAAACATATAATACAAAAGAGAAGCTTTCTCGTGAACTGGGAGCATAAATTTTCCACAGCTTGAGCTTGAAGGCTTTGGCAATGGTCCACACTCTTTCAACCTGCAGTGTTACTCCCAGGAATATATTTTAAGCTGTCAAGATTTTATTTTTGTATGAATAATTAGACATATTTTAAATCAAGAGACTTTAGTTTCTGATAACATAACTTTATCGATGAAAATAATTTTACAACTTATTCCTAATATATACATATTTACACATTTATGGTTTTTATGCTATACATTTTGCCAGTAAAACATACAACACAGATTTGAAGTACTGAAATGAGTATAAACCCTAATTTTTTTCCTGCACCTCAGTAGAAAATCCCCTAATGCATGAGTATCTTGTTTCTAAGACCTTTGTCCTAACTGTAGTTTAAAGAGTGAAATAAATCATGCTACATGATTCAGACAGAGTGCTTTGCAACTGCTTGGAATCAGTTTTTGATACTGTATAATTTTGAAAGCATAGATGATGTGCGTAAAGGTAAATATAGTTTCTCCTAGATAGCTCACCTTTATCACTCAAAGATCTAGCTAAGAGCACAATAGACAGTTAATAAATATTCACTGAATGAGAAACTGAACTGTAAAGACAGGTACCAGCTATGCATGAAGGTACATGACTGTATGTCAAGCACTGAAGACACTGAAGGAGTACTGCCAAGGTTGGCCAGCCTGAGTGTCATCAGGAGACCCTATCTCAAACACAGATACAAATATATTTACATGCAGTAATTAATTAGTTAAAAAAATTAAAAACAGTATACTGACTGAAAAATACAATCTGATTCTAAAAACATTTTTAAAAATAATGAATATATTCATAATATATGTGACAGTGTGTTTTGTATGTGTATATATATTATTTTCAGAAATTTCTACATGTTCTATAATCTTTAAAATTTAAAGCTCATATCAAGAGTTGAAGATGAAATATGGCAGTTTTGAAAGAACTCTGTTTTTAATAGCTGAGTAGTACTCCATTGTGTAAATGTACCACATTTTCTGTATCCATTCCTCTGCTGAGGGACATCCAGCTTCTGGCTATTGATTTTTTTTTTTTTTTCCTACCATAGGTCTCCATTCCTAGTCACCTGGGCAATGTTGGACACGGGCTCCCTCTTGTGGTGTGGGCCTCAAGTAAGACCAGTCATTTATTGACCACTGCCACAAGTTCTGAGCCTCCATTGCCCCAGTACATTTGGTAGACTGCAAAGATTATAGGTTGAAGGCTTTTTCACTGGATAGGTGTCCTAGTTCTACCTCTAAAAGCCTTGCTTGGTTACAGAGGATGGCTGGTTCAAGCTCTGAATTCTCTATTATTAGGAGTCCTTGCTAGGGTTACTCTTGTAGAATTTCTACTGACTCTTCTGAGAGTTCTACTGGATGAGGTTTCCACATTACCCATACCCCACTTTCTCTCAAAATCTCGTGCCTCCCTCAGTATTCTCGCCCTTCATCCCCTCATCCTTAACATCCTCCACATCCCTCCAGCTCTCATACCTACCTGTCCCCAGTCCACACACAAAATCTATTCTATTTCCTCTCTCCAGGGAGTTTCATGCATCCCCCTTAGAGCCCTCTTCATCACTCAGTCTTTTTGGGTCTGTGGATTGTAGAAGGATTATCCTTAACTAACAGCTAATGTCTACTTATAAGTGAGTACATACCATGCTTGTCTTTCTGAGTCTGGGTTATCTCATTCATCTTTTCTAGTTTCATCCATTTGCCTACAAATTTCATACTATTTTTTAGCACCCAAGTAACCCTCCATTGTGTAAACGTACTGCACCTTTGCAAACCATTTTTCTGTTGAGGGGCATCTGTGTCCAGTTTCTAGCTACTGTAAATAAAGGCACCATGAACATAATTGAGGAAGTATCTTTGTGGTAGGATGGAGTATCCTTTGGGTATATACCCAGGAGTGGTATGACTGGGTCTAGAGGTAGATTGAGTCCTGATTTTGTGAGAAATTGCCATATGGATTTCCAAAGTTTGCCCTTCCACCAGCAATAGAGGAGTGCTACTCTGGCTCCACATCGTCACCAGCATGAACTGTCACTTGAATTTCTTTTTTACCTTAGCCTTTCTGATAGGTGTAAGATGGAATTTGAAAGTCATTTTGATTTGCATTTCCCTGTGGCCTAACAATGTTCAACATTTCTTTGTTTCTTGGCCATATGATAATATTCCTCTGTTGAGAATATGTATGCCCCATTTAAGTAGATCATTTGGTTGGATGAGGCCTAGTTTCTTGAGTTCTTTTATATATTTTGAACACCATGCCTCTTTCAGATGTAGGATTTGTAAAGATCTTTTCCCATACTGTACGACTCTTTTTTTTTTTTTTTTTTTGTCCTGATAACAGTGTCCTTTGCCTTACAGAAGCCATTCAGTTTCGTGAGACCCCATTTAGTAATTGTTGATTTTAATGCCTGTACTATTGGTGTTCTGTTCAGGAAGCTGTCTACTGTGCCAATGTGTTCAAGGCTCTTCTATAAGGTTCAGTGTATCTGGTTCTATGTAGAGGTATTTGGTGCACTTAGACTTGAGTTTTGTGCAGGATGACAGAGATGAACCTATTTGGATTTTTCTACATGCCAACATCCAATTAAACCAGCATGATTTGTTGAAGATGTTTTATTTTTTCCATGACATGTCTACATTCTTTATCAAAAATTAGTGTCATTGGTGTGTGGATTTATATCTGAGTCTTTGATTCAATTCCATTAATCAACCTGCTATTTTAATGTAAATTATGTGTGTTTTTATTACTATAGCTTTAAAGTACAGTTTGAAATCAAGGATGGTGATACTTCTGAAATTTCTTTTATTGTATAGGGTTTTTAAAATTATTCTTTTTTTTTCCACATGAAGGTGAGTATTGATCTTTCAAGGTCTGTAAAGAATTGTATAGGGATTTTCATGGGGATTGTGTTGAATCTGTTGATTGCTTTGTTAAGATGGCCACTTTTACAATGTTAATCCTACCAATCCATGAGCATGGGAGATCTTTCTATCTTCTGATATCTTCAATTTTTAAAGACTACCAGAAAGTTCTTCCACTGTTAACAAGACTGGACTTCAGAAATATTGGAGTCTTTATCGCTTTTCCTTTGTTCACCAATAATTTAGTCAAACCCAAATGGCAAAGAGGTGGCCAATATAAGTTCCAGGAAGACAGATAAATGGAGAAATGGCTCATTTGATTGATTTCATAAGAGAAATTAAATTAAATTCGTTGATATAGCAGTAAAACATTTATAAATGGGGCTTAAATTTGATTTTTCATGGTTCCATAAGAATAATGATGTGATGCTGTTCAATAGTCCTCATTGCAGTTTTGTGTTTTCAATTACATTTTATCTAGTGCCCAATTACCATGAATTTCCATTACACTTTTACCTTCCTCCAAAATAGCCTTGGGAAAGGGGAGTTTGAACCTGACATGGCTCACATGTCACAGTCACTGTGAAGGACAAGGGACTCTGTCAGGCTTGGTTACTTCCTAAGTCCTCCCCTTGGCCCAGAGGCCCCATGTGAGCTTACCATTGGCCACTGCCAATTTTTGGTCCCTAGAGAGTACCCAAACTTTCATAAGACACAACCTTTTCTTTCTATGATGTCCACATGACCATTCTCCCAGTCTCTGTGGTATGTGTTCAAGGACCCCTTCCTGTGAAACAAGTCTAGACACTAAATACATTTTGACATCCATATCCATGGCTTGTGCAACTAAACCTAATTCAAAACACAATTTTTGAATGTGTCTAAAGGGCTAGCAAGATGGCTCAGGGTTTAAAGTGCTTGCTGCTAAGGCTGATTAGGAGGTCAACCCCAAATCTCATAATCTCTGGTTCCCACATGGTGGAAGGAAAGAACCAACTCTCATAAATTGTTCTTTGGGATCTATATGTGAGCATGCTTGTATACACACACACACACACACACACACACACACACACACACCTAGTAAATAAATGTAAAGAAATTAGATATATTTGAAAAAATTTATATATTTTCCATTGTCTTTATTCATTAAGCAATACAGCATAACTATTTGCATAGCATTTATACTGTGCCACATATTTTAAGAATCCTAGAGCTTATTTAAGAACACATCAGATTGTGTGTAGGTTAAATACAAAGACTGGCATTTTATACGAAGACTTAATATCATAGGATTTGTTCCTGGACTTTTCCCAGCATACCTTTTCTTTTGTTCATAGCTATCATTATCACCCATGACTGTGATCTTTAATTATTTACTTGGCTTTCATTGGTCCTCATCACTATACTTTTAGCAGCAAAGTGCATTGAACTCTATGTCTTGCTTAGTGATATACTTCTGTCATATGCAAAAGTGAGTGGTATGCAGTATTCACAGATATTTTTAAAAACTAGCATTAAAACACTACCAGTATCAAAGTTAAATAAGGAAAATAAATTCCATAATCCCCTTACAATAACAGTTTAAACTGTTTTCCATTGGATTTTTAGAATCAACTTCAATGTTTTAAACCCCATTGTAATTGGCTAGATATTTTAAATTAAAAAAAAAACCAACTTGGAAATTCATCTCTTTGTTTTTCTGAAGCTAATTTGAGTTCATTTTATGGTTTATTTTTAATCAAAAAAAATTTTTTTTGCTGATTTGTTGAAAGGTACTGCACAGGTATGATTAGTTTTGCTTGACATAATGAGGAAATGTTAGCCACAGGTACAAAAATAAACAGCAAGCCTTCTAGATAGCTTTGTTCCTCCCAGAAGGCAAGTGTGGGTCTAGAGGAAACTGGGGTGCAAGCCCTTGTAGTTGGAGTGAGTGACAAAGTAGGAGAAATGCTATTCCTCTTCTCATTTTTTTCCATACAGCAAATAGAAAGCATTTTAGGCACAGTACATGTGTGTGTTGAGGGTGGGGAGAACCCAGTTCAGAAGCTGGGGGAGCCAAATGAAGCAGGGCTGTACACCAGGCTGGATTTCAAATACGGATTTACCTTTGAGGCACTGGTATAGCAGTATACATAGACACTAGTGTGGGGCACAGGTATGTCATTGTCAGAGACCACACTTATATTTTCTGATTTGGGACCAATTCAGCCTTCTGTGAATTAAACTTGTTTTTGTTCAATCACTGAAACATCATCCAAGCAAATGAGGGGGTCAAGAGACAGGAATCATATAAATAGAGGCTTCTGAACCTAACTAAAACACTGGTTGTTTATAAAGACCTTATAAAAACATCTAATTTTTAATGCTTTCATGAGCGTGACTTCGTAATAGACTATAGTGTGTCTGTTTTCCATTCATCAGTACATTAGCTAGTCTGTGATACAACAGTGCTTGGGGGTATTCATCCAACAACTCTTGAATTCCGGACACAACATAGTCACTGAGATACAACATCTGCCCCATCATCAAGGACAGCTTTTGACTGCTGGATGGGAACCTGCGTTCATATGCTTCTCCAAGTGGGAGATCCCGTATCACCAGTGGCTGACGATATCAGTAAAACCAAGATGCAAGTCTAAGGTTCTTTGGGTGGAACGACCTGGTCACAAACAACCTTGATGATGCCTAACGGTTTCTTCATATTAGGGCAGTGTGTCAATGCATGCAGGTCAGCCCCTTGGATAGAGTGTGTCACGTGAGCCCTGAACAGAACAGCCAGAAACTGTTAACAGGGACAGCAAGTGTGCTTGAGGCCATCAGAAGGGCTGAGTACCCCTCCCCTTTCCTTCCTGGTGTTTACCAGCCAGCAAAAATTTGTGGTGGTAGCAGATCTTTCTTGAACGTTCCTTTCGTGGCAGTCTTCTGAACACCTTGTATAGGGTGAACTGTCAGTAGATATCTGTTGAATTTCATCAGTTTTTGTCTTCAGCAGGCCCTGTTTTGTGAGCAGCCCCTCCATTTCAAAGGTTAGAGGTTAAAAGACATACTTAAATAAGTCTGTGTGTCGTTTGATTGGGGGAAAATCCGCAAAGTAATTTTAACAGTGGTTAATAAAGATAGCCTGCAAGGTGGGAGAACCTGTAAAACCCAAACCAACAGCTCATGTACTCCTGAGAGCCCAGAGAAGAGATTTAGATAATCTTTCCAATCATGCTCCCTTCTTCCCCTCCCCCACCTCCTTGGAATTATGTTATCTCTGCTTCTCTTAAAAGCTCAGAAGCCTTTTGAATTGGGGCAGCATTCAAAGAACAGTCAAGGGTCACCCGTGGAATATTAAAGGAGAGTGGATTATCCGGAGAGGGAGGGCAAAGAAATGTGAGGACTGGACCCTGCCATGTGCAGGCTGAAGGTAAAAGAGAGGAAGCTCCCTAAAGCTAACGGGGCAGGGATGGAAACAGCTAGGAGAAGTCCCAGGAATGGTCCCAGCAGGCTGTGTCAGGCTGGGGTTGGGGAACATTAGTGAAATCAATTAGACAATGAATGGCTTTTTGAGCAAAGTAGGATGTCTCCTTTAAAGCACGTGGAGACATCAAACTTATAAAATAAAATTAAAAGCCAGATCCCATCTTAATCTGGAGATAAAATTCTGCAGAATTTACAGCCCTCTGACAGTTACTTATTCCTTAAAATAATAAACCTTTAGAATTTATGGAGTAAATTCCTTCTCAAAGGACTTAAGAGTAATTTAGTTTAAAAAAAAAAAAAACCTAACAGGTTTTTGACCTTTCTTTCTCTCTCTCTCTCTTTTTTATAGATATTGATTCTTGTTTTTGTTTTTCAAATAAAATCAATGCCTATTTAGTGGGGGCTTGATGTGTGCCCCACACTCTCCTGATGTTTAGAGTAGGAAGATCCAGAGGCAGGCTGGCTCCTTAGCAGCATTTACTGACCACTTTATTTCTGTGTATGAGTAGGGAGTGGATCAGAGTCTCTTTGAAAATATAATGAAGGCTAAGGAGCTCCCTTTACTAAGATACCCAAACTCTCACACCTTGTCAGAGGGCAGTAAACAAAGAGCACAGAGCAAGCAATAGAGAAATCTCTTTTCTTACCAGGCAGTCAGCCTGGGCTATGGGCTATTTGAATTATTTATTTAATCTGTAAACGCGTCCCATGTGGCATATGCTATTATTACCCCCATTTTCTTCCCAGGGAATTGGAGGCTCAGGGATGTAAGTCCTTGCTCCAAGCCCCGCAGAGAACATGCCTAAACACAGGCTGCTAGTTCCAGTGTTCAGACACTCACCCCTGGCACCAAGGGACCAGAAAGTGGGGCATCACAAGATCCCCAAGGGACGTGGACTACAGAGAGAACTCGCTGTAGACCAGGGTGTGTCTGTGCTCCAACTTTGACTACATGACCCTAGATACTTTATTATCACATGCCAGGAAAACCATCTCCAGAATTTTACAACAGCAGACTGTGAATAGCACGTTCTATGGTTTACAGAGTGCACAGCAGGGCATCCACCAGGAGAGATAGATCAGGACCTGGCACATTACACAGAAATTTGGACCCAACCCAGAAGGTACTATGGACACAGGGAAGTTTTCAAACTGGAGTTTTAGGATTATTAATTGGTCAGCAGGGGGCAGGATGCATTTTTCTATTTATTTGTGGAAATCAGAAACACGGGAAAGCAGATATTTCGTAAAGAAAAGTTTTTAATTCAGTCATTTTGAAGGAAGGATGGAACTTGAGGCACTCATATTTAAGATATTTATTTAAATGACAGAATTGAAAAAATCGGAATTAAATCAACCTTCAAATGGGTGTTTTTAGAAACAACTCTTGAGTGGCTAAGAGGCTGGGAGGACATTTTATTGTATGGTGAACTTCGAGTAGTGGATAGATTCTTGTGGAGAAAACCCAGGTGAGTGGAGACCTGAGCTGGACTCAGAGGCAGGAGAACCCTTTGTTCCTTGGGGCGACTTGGACCGCTCAGCTTGGTAGCCTTTCTTTTGTGGAGTTTCTATGCTGCCCAGTGTAAAGGCGGCTCTTCTCTCATGTCCCTCCTTCGTTCCTCCCCCTTGCCTCCATCACTATTAGTGAATCAATCAAAATATGTTGTGACTAGGAGCCTAGTTTGTAACAGACACATTGCTCAGTATTGAGGATTCTGCCTGCTAAAGATTAACCAATAGGAAATCTATTATGACTCTGTCACATCTGAGACACAACACGAGAGACTGGAGAGATGGCTCAGTAATTCGGGATATGAGTTGGGTTCCTAGCACTCTGGGTAGGTAGCTCACAACTGCTTCTAACGCCAGCTTTTAGAGATCCAACACCTTCTTCTAGCTTTCATGAGAAGTTGTGTATCATGCATGCACGCGAGCGCGCGCGCGCGCACACACACACACACACACACACACACACACACACACACACACTCAATTAAAAAGAAAATATCTTAGACATGTAACAAGGGAAGGCCCAGTAAAAGTTATCTTTGAGTATCCTGAAGACTGTTTAAAACAGAGAAACCAATTTAGTTTTATAAACAAAGTAGGTACTTCAGTTGTCCTGACTCTCTTTGAGGTCCTAAAGGCAAATCTCTAAGAATCTTAAGATATCTCAGTCCCTGGCTTGAAAATTCTGGATTCAAGATCAGATTTTCCCATTCTGAGAGATGACTGTGTCATTTCACTTTTGCAAAAGTTTTGGATGCACAACCACAAAATTATACAAGATACATCTAGAAATTTTAAGACATTAAAAACAAATTTTAGTTAGAACAGACTAAATAATCTCCTAATCTCTTGTAACTCCTTAGCAGCTGTCCACTCAAATTACTAAATGCAAATTTCACTTCCCTTGGAGCTGTATTCTGACTAAGGCCCGATGTCCAATTGAAGCCATGAGATTATGAAGATTATATGAATATAGGGTAGTTGTGTGTGGCATCGATATTGCTGCATAACCCATTACCAAAAGACCCAATACAGACGAGCCAGATTGAACTCTTATTGATGCTTTTACACGAGGCAGCAGAAATCAAATTGATGATGCTATTAGGTTGTCAATATCAGTGTCTCCATCTCTTCCCACATAAGTAGACACGAAGCATGGTCTATACAGAGTGTCTATACAGTCACACTAACTTCCAATAGGCTAAGGTGCTCCAGAAGCTCAAGGTGATATTCTAGATAACGTGTGTCCAATGGCAGTTTTGTACAGTTGTGTTGCAGAAGCCTAGAACTGGTAGACCAATATTTGTCTGATCATTGTGTTGTTCTCTCAACTCGCACACGCCTGTTGATGTGATTTTGCTTCTGACTTGTGATCATATGTAGCCGTGTTATGTGTTGTCCTTTTGAATTGAGTTTGAGTTACCTGTAGAGTATAAGCATGTTTAGGAGGAAGTGACACAGTGGCACCTGGAGAAGGACAGAGACTCTAGGAAGAGAGGGCAGTGACTCATGTACCTGATGTTCTACTAGAGGAAAGAGATGCTTAAGCTGGTCCATATGTTAATCTTACCCCTGGTAAGAGAAATGTCATCCCCAGTCACAAAAGCAATTTTTTAAACTTATTTAATGCAGGAGTGCTCTACCTGCATGTACACCTGCATGCCAGAAGAAGGCACCAGATCACATTATAGATGGTTGTGAGCCACCATGTGGTTGCTGGGAATTGGATCCAGGACCTCTGGCAGAGCAGACAGTGCTCTTAACCACTGAGCCATTTCTCTAGCCCTGCAATTTTACTGTCTTCCCCCCTTCCAGATGATTCTGCATTGATTTTAAGCAAACAGTGCCTAGATAAAGTCTTGAGGAGATAGAGGAAGTGATGTGTCATTCCAGGGCATCTTTCTGAATAGAAGCACCAGATGTTATCAATTTTTCTCTTCTCCTGCAGAGAAGTAGCAGCTAACATTGTTGGTACTCAGGAAATGAGGAGTGGATCCACTACAGTAAACAGCAGTGACAGTGTTCTTCAGTGACAGTGACTCCTAATCCAAATCAAAGGCACAGAGAGAAAAATTAACCAAAGTCAATGGTTTTATGTGGGACAGCAGCATTGTAGAAAAAGGTCTACGTCTCTAATACACTCTGTTCTTTGAATGTCTTCACAGGTAGTATCTATTTGAGTCTCGTGATACCCTAGGGAGATATAGAATGTCATTTTGGTATGCAAACTAAGATTGAGGAGACAGAGGTTCACTCATGGCCCTGTGGGTAATTCCTACTAAAGTGAGGAACAGCCATGTATTTCCTCACAGCCCTTTTAGAGAGTCACTGTATGAGTCCAACATTCTTATTGAATTCTGATTGCCTTGCTTGGTTTCACAGAATACGCATGTATTTGGGGATAGAGGTATGTAAGTTTCACTACTCTAATGAGAGTGGGATAGAGATAAAGAATGGGAGCTCATATTGTTGATTTGAGAGAAGGATTCCAGATTCAGGTCAACAGTTTCTGTGCAAATTACTGAGAGACTGTCTTCAAGGGCACATGTAGAGTTCATGTGAAGTTGATTATCATACAGATTTCTGATCATTGCTAAAATTTGGGAAGACAATAGTCTTCAATGTGTTTGATATACTGAGAACTGAACTACTTAACATGATTGTTGATGAAAGAAAGATAAAACTTGATTCTCAGTTTCTAAAATAACAGACTTCACTATTGACATGATCACTCTCTAAACCCACGATCAATTAATAAATCTATAAAGCTGGTTTCTTCCTCTTAATTATTTTCTATTTTGATATTTTCCTCTTTTCTGTGAGAAAAATTAAACTCTAAATATGATCTTGTGGTTACATATTAAAAAGAATATCGATAATTTGCTTTATAGTTTTTCCAAGATGAAAACATGTATTTCCAGAGTGTGAAAATACAACCTACTTTTTCTTTATGAAATAGGAAGTATTTCTACTGAATTTTGATGTAGGTAACTTTATCATACAACCAAAGAAAATTTTCATTTTTTTTTTTTTTTTGAGGACTGCCTGAGTTATTTATATTGTCTCCAAAAGCACCTTTGCCTGTCAGTTTCATACTTGGTTTGTTCACAAAAATATGCTGGACCTAACTCAAGTTCTGCTAAGAGGGGCGTGGCTGTTTCCATTGAGTGCCTGCCCCTGGACACGGGTACATTGCTGAATTCATAATCTCATTCTCCCTACTTTCTCTGACTAGAAAATGAGGGTGATTATGCTTCCAAAAATTTTATCAACTTACTGAAAGACTTGAGCTGAATTATTCTATCTTTCTTTATCTGGCATTATTTTTAGCAACCTGGCAAAAGCCCATGTTGGATTCTGTATAAGGAATACAGTATACTGAAGCCACTCGTTCAATCAAATGTGAGCAGAATCACATTGAGAATGCTCTAGTGAAAATTATATTAAAAGGATAGCAGAAATTAGTCTGATGAGATATACTAAACTGAACAAGGATGCATGCTGGGTGTACACAACTGAACTTGTATTGTAGATTATCTTTGAGACAAGTGTTTTGTGACATGATTCATGGGAAACGCTGTCTCATTCCAGCCTTTTAATTTCTATGATGAGAACATGGAGGCTGATAGTGTTTGAATGGCTTGCTATGTTTATCCACAAGGGACACTGAATGAATCCAAGTACTGAACACACTCCAGTGTCCTGTCGCCTGTACTGCATTGTTCCATGCATTCTGCCCAGAGCCACCCAGAGACATGTTTAGTATTTCGTCTTCCATTCTGTAGACAAGAAAATAACTCACACTCAGCCTACTCTGGAATTGGTTATCTAGACGTAGTGCCAGCTGTGGCCCTGCTGATTTTTTGGCTCCTAATTCAGGCCTCGGGGTAACCATAAGTTCCTCTCAATGGTTACTGGGCAGTATGAAGAGGAACATCTACTAAAGCCAGAATTATAGCTTTAAAACTCAGTCACGTGTCTTAGGCTCAAATCCTTCAGCCTCGCTGAACTTGAGCTACTCCTTCATAAAATATGCGTAATACTTTGCTTAGTTTGTATAACAGCAGATACATCGGAAGAGCTTGTCTGGCAAAGACACTAAATGAGTGGTTCATTTTCTTTAAGCATACCTGAAGGAGATCTAAGTTAGCATCATGCTGTTTTGATATTGGGGCACAGTCCTGCTGTTCACTATAGAATGTGGTAAGTTTTTTTCTTCAAATTTTGCTAATGGAATAATTTCCATTTTTTATTTTATTATTTCTTCATCTCCTATTTCTTACTTTCTTATTTCTCTTTTCACTGTCTTGTCCTCTTTGGTCTCTAATAACCCTTGTGTGTGCCCTGTAGTGGAATAGGCATTGTTCCCACTTCTCCTGCCAATGTTGATAGCCAAATGGCAGAGTGGCCTTCATTTCTTCTACTACAGTAATAATAATAATAATAATAATAATAATAATAATAATAATAATAAAACCTTCATGTGTTTAAGCATGGAAATTTCATTGGTATTTAATTTTTCACTTCAGTCATTTCTTTTCCTGTTTGGTGCTGTGGAAATCCTTAGGAATATTGTAGTTAGAGCTCTCTTACATTTCTTCAAGATACTATGTGGGTATATATTGGAATATCCTGTCTGTTTTTCGCCGAAAAGTTTTCACAGACCATTATAGCAGAGACACCACTTCCAAGCCCAGTGTTACTTGAAAGAGGTACTGTCCCTAATCACCGCTGAGTCTGTACTCAATGATTATTGCTTGTCCCACATTTTCAAATGGCCCTCCCAGTGACTGCAGCTGGGATTCAAAGATTTCTGCTCTATGACTTGCTAGGGGTTTGCTATTTGACCATGTCGTGTGTGTGTGTGTGTGTGTGTGTGTGTGTGTGTGTGTGTGTGTATGTATATGTATCTATATATGTGTATATATGGGAACTATAAAGTGCTTTGTAAAATGAAAGCTCAAATGAGCACTTTAATAACAAGCTGTTTTCAAAGCTTATGTCACTGATAGCTACTGGTTGGCAATATAACCATGTATGAAGTACACGAAGGTAGTTTAAGAAAGGAAAGCTATTGTCCAGTGGATATACACCACCTGACAGGACATGCTTTGCACGCTTTTGCCATATTTAAGTACAAGTCAACTTAGCAGCTTCCTCTCAGCCCTTCTGTGAGACTCGGGATTCAATTTTGACCCTTCACAACTAACCTGGGAGAATATTCTTTTTTATATCCTCCCAGATACACGAATAGTCCTATGTGGTTTACAAGATTGTATTCCTAACAGAAGTTCACCATCCGCACCCCTTGGAAGATATTCAAATGAGCGTTGTAGCCAGAGAGATGGGATGTTTCTAAGGGACAAATTCTATCTCTCTTTCTTCAGTATTTAGCATTTTAGGAACAACAACAACAACAACAAAAGAAAAATCTAGAATTTAAACCTGGGTTTAAATTTTATATTCTGTGATGAGCACACTATAAATACCCTGAGATAACCAGTGTTGTTCCTTTCCTTCCTCTGGCCAGACTCCTCACTAAATCAGAACAACAGCAGCAACAGCAGCAGCAACAAACATACAGGAGGAAATTCTGGGGAAATTTGAGAATTGCCCATCTCCTTTGTGTTTTGTCAGTCGCTCTCCAACCCCCAATGCCAAGTGCTCTAGAATCTAGCCTACATACCCAGTGCCCAGGATACTAATCTATCACCCGTAAATTTAGATTGACAGTACCATGGCTTGACTACATTGATTACATTGATTCTATTTCAAATATTTACAATATACTGAGACAAGCCTAATCTATTTTCTAAAGAGTTCAAGGTAGGTATCACCGTTCCAGAGGGGGGGAAACAATGGAGAAATGTTTGTGGTTGCTATCTACAATCATCTGATGTTGACAGAGAGTAGTATTTTATTTAGTAATTAACAGTGTAAAGGGCCGAGGAGCTGTCATGTTGGTTCTTAGGCTGGGGAATGTGATGAAAGATGATATCTGCGATCGCATCCTTTCCACTTGTTTAGGATTGTCAGGATGAGAAATGTCAGCATTATGAAAGCTCAGCTCTGCTCTTGATATGATAAAACCCTTCAAAAGCCAGCCTTCTCTCTCCCTCATCCCCCTCCTGCCTTGCTCTCTCTGCACTTGCTTTTTTTTTTTTTTTATTTATCCTGTTTTGTTAGATGGCAGAAATATAATTCTTTTCTTTCTTCCTATTATAAGCCACCATTTTTGTTTTATTATATGTTTCACAACCCCTAATGCCCCACTGAAAATTACCTTGTTAAATGACAGTGTTTCAAAGCCATGAATCCTTTCCACCATTCCCTTAGAGGTTTGAAACAGTCAACAGACTGTAAAGAATAAATAATAAAAAAGTATTGATTATTTTGATGACTGTGAGATTCAATTAAGTATTAATTTTGCCCTCCAGTGGACCTATCAAGGTATTCAAAAGGGAGGATTCGGCTCAGCTAAATGTGTGCTGAGTGCTTCAGCCTTAAATAGGGAGAAAATGTGTTTACCTACAGTATTTGAAGAAGAGTGCATTGATGCACAGAGTCCAATATTTAAGTGCTGTGCAAATTAAGCCCTGGTGACAGTGACATTGTTTTCAGTGGTATGAGTATTGACTAAAGAAGTGCATTTGATGACAGCTTAAACTATTTGTATTGATTAACATTTTCATAGATTATCATGTGTCATATCAAATTCACTTTTCAGGCATGAATACATTAAAAAGGAAAAAAAAAAAAAAAAAAGACCCAGCACAGGCACACCACAACCAATGTGATGATGGGCAGGGAGCATGCCGCTCCACCTGCTCCTGCACGTCACCTGTTTCCTGCTCAGGAACCATTTAGGCATAAACTTGACAATAAATAGCTCCCAGATCACGAAGGGAAAAGGCAGTTTTTGCTTTGCTTTGCCTCTGCATCTGATATCAGTGCCAAAGCGATCTTAGTGTTTGCAAGTGGGCTAAAGGCTACATTTGAGGATTATTTCTCATCCTTACACGCCCTTCTAAACGAACTGAAGATAAAGGCGTGCTAAATTTGGGGGGGGGGGCAGAGAAAAGTTTTTCTTTTTTTCTTTTTTTTTTCCTGGAAGCGATTCTTGACTCTTTTTTTTTTCTTTAACGCTTTGGGTGTATGATGCTCTAGGTAACTGAATTATTGAACACAGTTTGTAAGTATTTTCCCACTTTCTTAAAAAAAATGTAAAGCAATTTCCGTTTATTTTGTTGTGTTTTTGTTTGCTTTAGAATGTGCATTTGATTTGGGGGTCAGCCTCTGTCCCCAGTCTGGGACCCCTGTAGCAACTTCTAAGTGTGTTCAGAGAATTTACATAAGAAATATCTCCTATTCCACTGAAAGCTCTCTCTTTTCCTGTCTCTTTTCTCTACTCTTGGGATAGGGTTTAATTGCTTCTCCCCCAGGGAGAAGGCTTCTTAAAATAGTCCCGTTCCCTCCATAGGGTGCCCCTTCTAAAGAGGTGCGTAGCTGGAGTATGCCAGCACTTTCACCCCCCACCCCCTTACTGCATTAAAGACAGAACAAGATGTAAAAAACATCCTTACAAAAGCACATCCTACAATTAAAGCTGTGTTGGTTAGTCTGCTTGCAAAGAAGTTTTTTTTTCCCCCCTTCCTTTTCCCTCCGAAGCCTCCTGAATCTCTCACATGCTAGTTGAGCTTTAATAGGGAGGGGAGTAATGGAGAACTCATCGAATCTGTAATAGCTCTTCACTTGACTGCAGCCAGCAATAACAGCAGGAGCAGGCAGAGATAAGAGAGAGGAGAGAGGGAGAGTGTGTGTGCAAGAGAGAGGGAGAGGGAGAGAGGACACGCTCTCTAAAGCTGCCACTTTTTCCTCCCCTTCGCTCTTTCCCCCCATCCTAGGATCCAATGATAGCTGGACAAGTCAGTAAGCCCTTGCTGTCAGTGCGGAGTGAAATGAATGCGGAGTTGAGAGGTGAGGACAAGGCTGCTACTTCAGACAGCGAGCTGAATGAGCCCCTGCTTGCGCCCGCGGAATCAAATGACAGCGAGGACACTCCCAGCAAGCTCTTCGGTAAGTCTGTCTAGGTATTTCATTTCAGTCCTACCATGTTGTCCGGAAGAGCAATCCAGTCACCGCCACCCGGCCCCCCTTTCCTCCTGTTCTTCATTCTTTTTTTTTTTTTGTAAGTGCTAAAGAGGAGCTTAGCATCTTAGAGGGGCTAAGGCAGGGAGCCTGTTCTGTTCAGCAGGCTGGGAGGATGCCCTCCAAACTTTTTTTTTTAACCAACAAGGAACTTACTTACTGCCCATTTGACTTGTCAAGTAGTGTGTTACCATGTTCAGGTTGGAAATTATTTGAACAAAACAGAAGAATGGAAAGAAAGAACAAATGGTAAAAAATCATCAGGAAATCAGTTCCATTGCGTGAATTGGTTAACATTTATTGAATAAATATCGACTCGGTTTCGGGTTGCTTTGCAGCCTTTTGTTAAGGGGAAGGAGAGTAAAGAGTTATTATCTGTAGTCAAAAGATGAGAGAGGAGAACTGAAAATGTCAATACAAATCGCTCTGTGCCAGGTAAACAAAGGTGGCTACAGGCATGGCTCAAAGAAACACATTTTGTCATCACCATCTGAGTGAGTATTTCTTCTTTTAAAGGGGTTGAGTGAGGGAACAGAACATCCCCTTCCTTTCTCCCCTACCCCCTCTCTTTAACATATTTTTGCCTCATGCTAACCATGGCAACAGACCAGGACCTTTTAGGAATCTGTTTCATAAACGAGAACAAACGGAGGGCCACTTCTTCAGCTGAGACATCTGTCATTCAAACATGACAGTCTCTAAGACAACTCCAACTACTGTGGTCTCTAATCAGGAAGGGGAGCAGGCTGCTGAGGCACGTGCCGGATGATGGATGCTGGGAGATGTCTGCTGCACAAGTACTTTATGCTTCTGAGTGACATGAGGTTTTCAGAACAGCAGTTTCTGACACACTTGCTTTTAATTATCTTCAAGTGTGTCTGTCTATACCTCTGTACAACTAACCTAGTATAAATAAGCAGGAAACTGCTCTCAGATTTTAAAAAAAAAATAACGCTAAAGTTTGGAGTCAAACAACATCCACACATAAAATACTTGGCGAAGAATACTGATTTAGTTTAAAAAGAGCTTTTTTTTTTTTTTTTTTTTTTTTTTTTAATAAAGAACAAACACTTTCTTGAGAGATGAGCAGCTTCACAGAGGACATTCCTCTACCTACAAATGTTCAGGCAGACACCAGAAGGGAACCACACAGAAACTTTGTTTTGGATGTTTCTTTTGGAAAAAAATACTGATTTTTTTTTTTTTTTAACCTAAGACTACAACTGATTCTAGTTTTAAGGAACCCAGTGGTCACTCTTAGGTCAAAAGATATGGAATCTGAAACCCAAATTCTCCACACTCTGCAGAAGTTTGTAGTTGTAGTCTAAGACTTTAGCTGGGTACAAAGTCATGCCTTAACATACTCATTTTAAGAGGCCAATGAGAGAAATCAGGTAAAATGATCACTTACGGGAAGACGCAAGTCCACCTGCAGCCCCCTCTGATACTGACTCTGTTGTATAAGGCTTTGGCTTTCCGAAGGCAGCAGATCGTCACCTGAGCAAAAGCAGCAGATGTTGAAGTATATGTTCCAGATGTTTCATGTATTCTTTTAAATAAGCACATTTTGTCAACATTGGTTTATAGCCACAACTTGTTTTCTGTCAGTTGAAGAGATGAAGGGATGACAGATTTCTCATCATATTTATTTAGATTTTTCAGTGTTGAGAACTGGATCATATTCTGTACCCTACTTTTACTGGTCTGCATGCCCAGCGAAGGAAGCTTTGAAAAGCCTGAGGGGGCAGTGGAATTTTATTTAAACTTCCCAGAAAACATATTTTAAGTGGAATCTTTCTGGGTTGCCAGAGACCAAGGAGTTCTAGTCTAACTGGAGACTCACAGTGGACTTGGAAAGGCACCTACCTGCATTTTTTGAGATTCTCAACTTCAGAGTGTGTGAGAGTCCAGTGAATTCCCACACTCTGCCTCTGACGTTTTATAGTTCCTGGATTGTCTTTCTCCTCTAGATTACTTTATAAACACCATGTGAATCATTCACAGTTTTCAAATAAGCAGAGAATAAACAAGTTGATTTAACAGCCTTAAAAACTTGAGAAAAAAAAAAAAAACGAAAACAACACGAGACAGAAATTGAACAAAGTGCACAGAGCTGAGAGCACTCCCTGGTCTTGCAAGGATGTCGTAGTTATTGGGACAATTGTACTCTCACTTTTGAATAGTGCTAAGACTTTGACTACAACTAAGAATTGAAAATTTCAGTTTAAACAACTGTCTAAAACTTACTAAAGTATTCGTCATCCAGTCTTTTTAGGGACTTTGAAGATAAAATGTATGGTACTGGCATATGCTGTCTTTCTTAGCACGTGGATATCTGGGGGCATCATGTTATGTTTTTAGATATAGTTCTGAATGTGCTCTTTATTTGATAACAGAGAATTATGCTGTTTCTGTGCAATCCAGCTTTTCTCCAAACAAGGGTCTTTCTTCCATTTTTTTTTTTTTTCTCAAGCCACCATGCCTCTATTTTCCTTCACGTTGTTAAAGCCTGTGCTTCTTGTATGGAAAGGACAGATCAGGGCAAATCCTGTGCATTTTGCTGTGTTTAGTGTCATGGAGAGACATTATACAACAACAGGGGACAGAAAGAGCTTGCTTTTCCTATTGCACCTGAAATTTCAGTATAAATGGATTTCTTTAGAGCTTGTTCACCCATCTGGGTCTCGTTCAAATTAGTAACCCAGAGGATAGGCCCGTCTTTCTCACAGTATGGCATCTTCGGCCCAAAACTGCAGGAGAAAGGCTAATACTGATGCCCTCTATGGATAAACAAAGGAAATTCCAGGAACCATTGGGCTTTTTATGCCTCTCCTTAAATTGCACCTCTGGACTTAACAGCATCCAAAGGGAAACATACTGTGCAGAGTGTTTCAGTACTCTGAGCCGCTCAGAATGCCAGGAGGAGGAACAAGAAGCCATATGCCAGCCTAAGTAGAAAGTTCAGAAAAGGGCCCTTGTGTTTTATGAAGTAATTACATCAGAGGTAGCATTTTGCTTAACTTGAACAGCCATGGAAACTAAAGTACACTTAAGAGAGATAAATCCACATTTCATTGAGAAACATGTGGTGAGGCAGTTCTCTGCGATATCATTAAGTTTGCATTATTTATTCTTATAAAGCCCATAGAAAAGTACGTCCATTTTCAGCTTATGAGCATATTCTGCTACATTCTGAGCCACAGGAAACAGGGTGGATGGATGGAGGGCAGGCTTGCACGAGGAAGAATTATTAGAGAAACCGGTGCTGTGTCACACAATGCTCTAGCTGCATGATCAAATGACTGATGCCACACAGGGCCAGTCACCAAATATGGGACTAGTGATGTACACACTGGAAACTGTACCCCAAACTGGCCTTCGGCAGACAGTCTCCAAGGGAAAGGGCTGCCGTGTTTCTCCAGTGACATTTATATTGCTCATGTCAATGTGGAGCCTCACTTGTGGTTATGACCACCAAACATTTAGTGTCCCACATTCAGCAAGCAGGATGCTAACATTCAAATGGCAGTATCCACTGTGTAGTCAGGAAAAGGCTGCAGAAAAGATAAAAGTAATATATATCCCTGGAAAAATATCTGTATTCTCAACTGAAGAAGTGAGACCTCATAAAACAGGCCCTAAATATTTCCTCTGTATGTATTTGAGATTTGAAAAATGATTTACGAACAGTGCTTCCCCTGGGACAATTCGTATTGTTTCAAGGTAAACCCCATGATTGCTTGTATTTAAGTTCTAGCTGCCTGGGTAGCTGTGCTGGGGTGAGTGGCTGATTTTCCTGTTGTATCACACAACTGCGAGCCAGACACACAGCTCAGAAGGTTGACCTAAAAGAGAAACACATCCTTTATGAATGTTGTATGCGAAATTAAAAAAAAAATATGGCTTTTTTTTTCTCCTATAACATTATAGCCTTTTTCTTTTTGGCTTAACAAAAATAAAGATGATACTCTCAAGAGTGAGCATTTTCAATATCATTTGTCTGTGAACTATTAGGAGAGGGTTGAAACCTGGGTCAGTGATTTCTCCATGTTAGGAAATACACTTGTCTGTTTTCCTTTTCCTTCTACTGAGCTTTGTCCAAAATCATGTGTTAGAAAATTTTCTGTTTTCAAATTGCTGTCCAGTTTGACTTGATTAGAATTTATGGCCATGGAGTCATTTTCAATGACAAAGGGATAAAGGACTAAATTGTCTGTCACCCCTTGAGACAGTGGTCTCTGCAGGTCAGCAGGGAGGTCACGGCAGGCATCCATCGTGGGGGCTGCTCTTCAGCAAGGCTGCCCCTTGACTGTGTGTGCAAGTGGAGGCCTTCGTTACGAGGTCGCTGTCTTCATTACTTTATTTAAATGTCTTTCTCAAGGTTTCAATACCTTGGGTGCTTATAATGCTCTCATAAAATATGCCGGAGCCAGTAATCAGCATGTAGGGCTTAAGCCCCAGAGGGAGTTGGCTGGAAGATGATGAGGAAAATCCTCTAGAGAAATATATTCATTTGAAATATGGAGCATGCTTCTACATTTTTAAAAGTTATGTTATATCAATTGAAAATTCACATTCTTTTTCACTAAAGAAGGTGTATTTTGCTGGCAAACATGAAAACTTCATATTTGTAAATCAACTAAATAATTTGAACAACATATTCTATGCAAAAAAAAAATAAACAGAAATCAATAGAAGTATGTATTGGTGTGAGTAAATGGGACTCAGGATAAGGTGTTTGCCAAAAGCAGTTTGTGGTTTAATAGTCACACAGGTCTTTGCCCTGCTGCACTGACTAGCAGAGAAGAGAAACGTACACTTAAATATATTTCTTATATTTGAGAAGATCTAATTCACTGATATAATTATTTAAAAAGTAATTCAGAAGCTGTGTGTCTGCATTTAGACAACTTTAGTTTAGTGATGCTTTGCTACCAGAATATTGTTAGGACATTGCATTGTAAACAAATCCATATTAAGTATATATATACATATTCTTTTGAAATATATTTGATATATATTCCTTTAAAACACACAAACGTGTGTGTGTATATATGCATACTATTCTCTGAAATAAAAATAAATCTAGTGAGAAAGGTGCCTCTGTTCAAACTTCTCAGCAGATGGGTTCAGTGAGCCGTGCTCATTGCTAAGCGGCACTGCACTGGAACCCAGTGTGACTGGAGACTCAGTGGGGACTTCCTTGGTGCTTTCCGTTTCTGCCACTCATCACGCCTGGGGTGCTTCGGTCAGATGAGTGTTACAGAAGTGAAGTTCAGCACTGCAGAGTCTAAAGATGCTGAGAGGGAGTGCGTCCGTCCGTCAGCCAGAGTGTGCCTGCAGCTCTCTCTTCCCTTTTATTTTGATTGCCCTGGTTTACATACTTCATTATCATTAAATGGTTCCGTAAACAGTTGGAAATCAGATTTATCTGCACTCAGCCATTCCTTTAGATCACTCATTCCATCCTAGCCTTTAGAATGTCATGGTGTTTCTACCTTAAAGGTTACCTGGCACTGTAGCGTTTGGTAGTTTGTCCAGCATTGTCTGTGTTATAATTAATAGAGAGTTGCCTCCCAGGGCTTAGTCCTTTAGTAGACGGCCTACTTTCTCAATTACCTACTTTAGTTATAGAATTAATGTTATTATTTTCAAAAAATTGACCAAATAAACTATTCTTCCACTTGAGAGCTGAGCTTTAAGTAGGCTGTTTCAGGCAAAGCTTGTGTGCTACCACATCGTAAACAGATCATTTGTGGGAGAGCTGGCATCTCTTTGGCGACCTTGCTGCTCTATGTTTTGGGATTAATAATACATCAGACATCACGCATTTAAAAGAATGGAGCTGGAAGAAGGAAGTGGGGGAGTTCAGCTCTGCCCTCTGAGCTGCCCCTGATTACTCAAACCTTTCTTAAGTAGGCCAATTGTAGGGGAAGCCACACTTACCCAAATCTGCACCTGGCCAACTTAATTCACTTCTTGGGGTTCTAATGCTAAACAGAAAGCAAAGTGTTGAGACCCAACTGGCACCCCGTCAGGGGGCAATCTGTATAACATTTCCTGCTGTCAGGTTAATAAATTTTTTAAAAATATCCAAAGGCAGAGGTAGCTATGGAAAGCTCATAGTAACTGTTGCCATTCCCCCAGTATTCACTTCTCTTTAATATCCACCGTGGCTCTGAGATTTTCTTGGTTTTGTTTGCCTGGTTTCTGTATTTTGCTGGTGTTGTTTGTTTGTTTGTTTTGTTTTTCAGCTGTTTATGCTATTTCTTACTTTTAAAATGTTTATCCTTTGAGATTCTACTTGGTGTTTCTCTTAGAAATCTGACTATGACTTGTTTTATTTTTTTATTTTATTTATTTATTTATTTATTTATTTTGTGGCATTCTCCAGTTGGATACCTGTGGAGCATCCTGCTCCATCCAACTCAAATGAAGTTCTGAAACCATCAGTACTGGACTTATTTTTGGACTATCTCCAAGCAGTGGGTTCATTAAAAATCATTCATTAAGAGAAGATTTAGGTCTTGGCAGTTAGTAGGCATGAGGCAATATCTAGTTAATAACATGTGGGCCAGCTCTTAGTCTTCGAGTATAAACTCCATTCGTCTGATTGCCAGAGTTGAGGTTCATAAAAATATAAAACTGAGTGGCCTTGTTTATAGACATGCTCAATTCTATGTTCTGCTATCAGATAGACTAAGGTTTTTCTCTCAGTTGCAGAGGTTGAAAAAAAACATAACACCAAATCTTTCTTCATTAAAGCAAGTCTGTCCTCAGAGAAATGGAAATTAACTCTGTATTCTAAGTATTCAGAGATAAAAGTCTAGTCCTGCCACTTGCTGTGCAGGACCTCTCTAAAGTCACTCCTGATTTACCTATTTCATTTTTCTAGTATGTTACATGGGTATCTGTGCTGTATCTCAGAATCTTAGAGAGCACCTTTAAACTTCCTCAGATTCTGGCATTGGTTTAGTTGTGCTTGCAGTTGAATATACAATAAGACTATGCTATGTGTTTTTACACTAAATTGCTAGTCATGTGCAACTACTGCTGTTTAAGTACTTGTATTGGAGAACTGTACTACCATCAAAACTATTTAAAGAGGGGGAAAATGGTGATCCAGTTGTCATTGGACATAAATTGAATATTTTCAAAGTTCTTTTTGCTGAACACCATGAGAAGTAAAACTCTTTAATGAAAGTTACGTTCATTAAGATGATTAAAACCCTTTTAAGAAAATAACACAGATAAAACTCCAATAAAGCTTGTTGGTTTATCCTGAAAATAAGGTGAAGAATGAAGGTGTTTTTTGGAAACTTGTGTACCAATGATATAATGGAGGTTTCATCAATTTGATGTCTGTCTTGACCTGTCTTTTGGCATTAGCATTTTCTTATATTCATCTATAAAATGTTGCCTTTAAATATTTTTCCCTATTAAAAAACTTCCCAGATATTTTGTTTCCTACTTTTAAGTTCATACAACTGATAGGGACAGGGAATGACCTGATTGTCATAAAAGTTTGTTGCAGTCAAGGAATCAGAAAAAAACATTGTGTCCATTGGAAGGTTAACAGTGCACTTTCCCCTTGATTTTCTTCTGTATCCACACAGTGCTTCACAGTGTCTATCAAATTTGTACCACTATGTATTTTTTGTCATAAAGTTTATGATAAAGGCTAGTTTATAATAGTAAGCATTCTTTTAGTTCACATCATTCATGCACTATTTGTGTAGACTGCTGCATATAAAAATAGTAATCTTATATAAAATGGATCAAACTTAAAATCTGCTAATAAAGGACTACAAATTACTACTTTTGGACATTTGGGCTGTAATCTACTGGCTTTTTTATCCTGGCAGTCTGGTACCAGAGGGAACAACAGGATTCCTCAGAAATTGCGCAATAAATTTTTAATTTAGTAAATTTAATTTTAATTCAGGAAAGCAAATTGAAGGTTCTACACAATTTGCCTTGGAAAAAGTATATGTGCTTTTAAAATAAAAAAATCCACCCAAGCTCAGGAAAATCTCTATATGTAAATCATGGAAGCTTTAGACATGTATCAACTTGTGGATATATGTCTATCGTCTATCACAGCATTAAGTACTGATCATTATTTTAATCAGCAAAAAGCAATTTGTTCAATTGTAAGTAAAATGTTTGTTACACAGTTCTGCAAGAATTTTGTGTGCCTGAATCAACATTTACATAGGCATGTGTTGAGGTATGTGGTTTGTGATGTGCAAGAAATAATTGCCATTTTAGTCATTTGCTACTGAGATAGTATGGTAATACTCATTTTTGTTTGTAGCTTTTGATTGCCACATGTGATGATTTTTCTCTTGGTATTGGTATAGCACGATTTGCTTTTGCAAATTAATGGTTTTGTGTAATGCATTGAAGACAAGAATCAACCCTGTCAGAAGAGAAGAAAGGCTAAAGGATTAATTTGGTTTAAAAATGCAAACATTTGAAGCTGTTTAAAAAGCATGAAAGTATTACTGCAGAGTCACTTATTGCCCAAATCAACCAAGGGTAGAAGAGAATAAAAAAATCAAGAAAACACACAGCCCTGTATTTAATTATGAATGTATAGGACAGGAGTAGAAGGGTGAGCTTGACTTTTTAAGAGCTGGACTTTCACCAAACCATCAATTTCATTTACTAAAATTTCAAAAGCTGGAAATACACACACAAAAAGGAAAGAATCTGCAGAGGAAGTGGCATGTGGGGCACACTGTGCACAACAAACATTTCAGTGAAACCATGGAATTCTGGCAATAGATTGCAAGGTAGTCAGTGAATGGGCAAATCCATAGGGCAAGAATCACCTCAATCCTCTGACGGGACTTTCCCAGATTTTGAGAGGGAAGATGTATGTGCCTTTGAGTGTTAGATGGCTCATTTTGGTCACAGTCTTCAGAATAAGGCAGATTTGAATTTTAAATTAACTTAGGGAATTATCCAAAAATTTAGGCAGACTGGTCTAAGCTTTAGCTTGAAGTCTTTGATTCTCCCATTATATTTTTTTGTGTTCATAGTAATTTCTTAACGAGCCACCTGGAATCTACAAGGAATCAGAATTATTATTATTATTATTTTTTAAGTTAAGTATCCTGCTTTGAAGGGCTTAATGTCTGCAACTAACTGCTTAAGAAAGCAGTGAGCTTGGTGTTTCCTGGGAGCCTTGAGTTGGGTGGGCCAGCCTAGAGATGGGGCCACACGTCTTGTGATCAGCAGTGTATCAGTATGGCTTTATAATGACATAATAACCCAAGCCCTGTAGCGGTTTATGGTTCTTTTGAGAATTCTTATGGATTCTCAGAGTGAGGGAGGTCTGAGAAAAGATCCTGAAAGCTTTCACAAAATCTGGCCGTGTGACAGGGGACTACGATGCCTGTGATTTAGCTGCTAAGGAATCCCATCGACCAGGAGCGTCATTAAACTTTTAAGGTAAAAACAAACCACAGGGCAATTGGTAGATATGAAGGTTACGGAGTGGACAGAGTGACCGCAGAAATTAGAAAGTGAAGGTTCTGAGATGAGAAGCAAAAAGCAGGGACCCCATTGTCGACCTCAGTGTCCTGCTTAAACACAACGTTCCGTGTGCAGTGTTCTGAACACTAGAAGCACGCTGCGTCTCTCTCTCTCTCTCTCTCTCTCTCTCTCTCTCTCTCTCTCTCTCTCTCTGTGTGTGTGTTATTTTTTGTACTCTGTCTCTCTCTCTCTCTCTCTCTCTCTCTCTCTCTCTCTCTCTCTCTCTCTCTCTCTCTCTCTCTCTCTCTCTCTGTGTGTGTATGTGTATGTGTGCATTTCCTTCATGGAGTCTGTCAGAATTGATTGCTGCTCTTTCATTTTCTCTTGGCTATTTTTAGTCAATGATAAATAAAGAACCAGAATTGTGAGATATCACACCAGAAACAGCAGGGAAGAGCCAAGATGAATAACTTTACATCAGTGGATGCCCGTAGATCCCAGGCCCCTTAACATTTGTAATACTGCTAATTTCTATGGGCTTTTTAAAATACACTTCCACATGAGCTCTCAAAACCCATAAAAGTGTGGCATGTAAAGTAAATTGTTTGTCACTTGCCGTCAGCCTGCCATATTTATTGTCAGGAGAAATGGACATTAGTTGGAAAAGCAGTTGTTAAAGGCCAAACAATTTTTAAAGATGGCAAAGCTGTGCGAGGGCTTTCCTTTTTCTAACAATGAGGCGCCCTTCAGACATCAAAAGACAAGATAATAAGACACTTCAAGCACAATTCAAGATTATATTCAACATCTAAAGGCTCATCTCTTGTCAGTTTGCATTTACCCTCCGAGGGATGGAACGCTTCTATCATCTTTCTGTCAAGAGGAGTCTGGCGGAAGAAGCAAGGGCTCTTATTTCACACTCTTAGGGTTTCTTTATTTTTTTATTTTTTTTATCAAATAGCCTCCACTCACTTGGATTCAGCCAAAATGGGGGGATAATTCCAGGAAGGTCAGCACAAGTACAAAAATCTCATATTGATTTGTATGATTAGAAGGCATTAAAACTGCACGCTCCTGGGAGGTGCTGGGAAGCTATGTCAGTTACCTGGTCAGACACTTTTTGCAGCCTGGGGGAGAAAAAGATCACTAAAAATTTTAAAGTAGATAACTGAAAACTAAAATTGTCTTAATATGCTGCTTGAACATTTAACAAGTGAACATAAAAACAATGTAATGCTTTTAACTTCATAATATTTCCAATTAGCTTATTCACCATGGAATACTGCAGACAACATACAAAGAGGACAGTAGGCCCACAGTTAACAGCCAAAAGAAATACTTTTGTCAAATTGTTTGTAAATACTTTCAAAAATTGATTTTATATTTCTAATATATGGATAATAGCTGATGACATTTTCAGTATAAATTTAATTACAAGGCTATCTGTAATGATTAGCAAGGTTTTGTAAACGTTTTATGCTCTGAAATGATAACGCTGTCACACTTTCTATCCCATGCCATCCTTTCCAGGAGCAGTGCTAAGGAAATACTAGAGGACCTATTATCATGATTATTCTTTACCAAAATAAGTCCCATCTTTTGCTCTCTGAGAGTCACATCTCCATACAGGGAAGCAATCTGGGCTTCTTGTTTGTTTTTGTTTTGGATGTTGGTGGGGACACACTTAAAGAAGTTAGAAGAACCAGATTTTCTTCTCGAAATAAAACAATTGATGAAAATAAAACCGCGACATCCTGGGATAGTTTCTATATTGAATCTTTGAAATTACTTTTCCTAGGAATTTTCATCACCTCTCCATGTCTTTGCTTCTGATATTTCTCTTCTTTGCTGTTGTTGTTTTGAGACCAGCTTTCTTCTTCTCTACCACAGGCTCACATCAAGGCAAAGCAAATCTCTCTCTCTCTCTCTCTCTCTCTCTCTCTCTCTCTCTCTCTCTCTCTCTCTCTCTCTCTCTCTCTCTCTCTCTCTCTCTCTCTCTCTCTCTCTCTCTCTGTGTGTGTGTGTGTGTGTGTGTCTGTGTGTGTTGTGTAAATATGTCACAGTGTCATTACAGTATGTGATAGAAGTGAAAACATGATTCTACCATATTTATTCTATTCATTATATGGTTCTATTTCTACTTTGTACTTTACAGATCATGCATTCAACACTCAACTGTGAATTAGTCAACTCAATAAATATGTACCGAGTACCTTCTCTGTGGAAGGTGTGTGCTGGATGCTGGAGACTGTACAGAGAATGCTGCACACGGTTAAGAGTAGCAGAGTTTTACGCTAGGACAGGTTTTAGTTTGCAAACCTTCCTTAAACAACCCTCACTCTGCAGCCCATTCTGACATTGTCTTTTTCATCTATGTTTCTGGTATTCCTTTAAAAAAGTATTAATCTTCAAAGTTATATATTTTAGAAGTTTGTAATTGGTCAGAAGTCATATTGAGGCTTTCACTGAGGAATAACTATTATTCCAAAAATACTGTCAAAGGAGAAAAGAATTATTATGTGACTCACAGCAAGTTTCAATGGCAGTGTTTTTGCCATTGTGTTTGAGGCATAAAAACAAAACTCTGCCTCTGTACAGTTTTTAGTTGTGTCCAAAGAGAGAATAATCTAAAATTTTATTTTGTGAGATGATTTTTCCTACATCAGTTCTCTTTCCTAAATTCATGTTGCATACTACTTAACACGTGCCCAAGGCTCCCGAGTCTTGCCTCGAGTTTGGAGTTGAGCCTGGCTCAGCCTTGAGTTTGGGGTTGACCTTGGCTTGCCACTTAGTATCTGTCTCAGCAAAATTTATGACTTAAGCTTCTATATCCTCACGACTGGAAGGTTTGATGACACTGCATAGGCCAGTGCTCGGTTTAAAATGATTGATACTCATAGGGCTCTGTAGAGTTTGGGACATGCAAATTATTAAGATGAAAATGAATTTGTCATTTTCAGAAAGTGGTTGATTAATTTTTTTTAGCACTAACTGGGATAAAACTGGCAATGAAAGTTTTGATAGAGTTGGAATGATCTGTGTCTCTTCAGGATCTCTTCAGGATCTGTGACTCAGAGATCTCTTGGCCTAGGGGGTCTTCTGGGGGATCTTTTTCTCATGATGACAGCGCCTCTCCCTCCTTCAGATATATTAACGATTGCTTTCTTCAAAGCTGATTTAGGAAGAAATCTATAAACGGATGCTGGAAGATTCCAGAGAAGACTGTGCCTCTCTGCCTGTGTCTTGTAGAGCATATGGGTGAGGGTGGGAGGGTGGGAAAGGGACAGTTAAATATGTTATCCTGTTCTAAATTTAAAATGTGGAAGACTGTAATTCTTTCATATAACTGAAATCTTTAAAATAACGTTGGTGTTGAGAAGTGGTATAACATGAGATGCCTTTGGAAGGCGATGCCACTTCTCTAGCTGGTGATTGGTCCCATTGCCCAGTAGCTATCTTCACTTGGATGGATTCATCTATGTAGTTCTAGATTTATCTCCAAAAGAACTTGCCAGCTTTTAGGCCAGGCACAGGTTTTTCTGGACATAATTTTTTTTAACCAAAATTAAGGATATAGCATTTGTCCTTACTGAAATGTTCTCAGATCTTTCATAGACAAAGGAGTTTGAGTTCTTAGTGCCCCCCACTTCCCTTTCTCAAATGCGAAAGTTCAAATAACAGGCTGGTATGTGAGGGAGATTAGGAAATTAATAAACACCACCAATGGAGATGTAAGGAAGGTATATGCTTACACAGAGGGATGTTTACTTAGTGTGAATCACTTTGCCCACTTAGAAAACTAATGAGCTTTCACAACCTGAGAAGGGACAGTGTCCCCTTTGTCCCCTTTGTTGACAGCCCAACAAAGGGTTTGAAGCAGATTTTAACAATTCGAAAAAACTAAGGATCTGCTTTCTCTATTTTAGTTTTCCCCCCTAAAAAGCCAAATCCCAGTCTAAATGGAGAATGTAATTTCTACTGCAGAAGCTAATACGGTTTGATTAGTTTGATGAGCTTCTCTGTCCCAGAGGAAACCCTTCCGTCCCACCAAAGGTTTAGCTATAAGTTAGGTGTGTGGCCCACAGCTGCACCTTGAAGTCCATGCTCCCTTCATTAGGAAGTGTCTATAGCCAGTGTTTAGTATTTTCCTAATCTTCAAGAAAAAATTCTTGGTATTTTATTTTCAGAACAAACCTATAGAAGGTTAGCACCTTGCAAGACTTGACCGTGCTTGTTGGAAGCCATATTTGAGGGAGGAAATGTTACTGCCTTTCCGAGGATTGAGATTTCATTTGAGAGTTTGAAAACTTAGTTGCTTCTGTGCATACAAAATGGCCAGGGTAAGAGGGTCTGCTGTTGGTTTGGTTTCTATGGCAACTTGGGTTTAATTACATATTCATGTCACTTAGACATCTCTTAGAAATTGTTGACACTTTTAAATTATTTTATTTACATACATGTCAACCAGTCTAAAATCCGTGTGTATATGAGATCGATATTGCATGCTTTCAAATTGAATTAATGTCCACAATCATGTTAATATTAAATAGAATAGACATCCTCTTTCTCTCTATTACTCTGTCTGTTTAGGCAGAATTTCACATAGTGCAGACTAGCCTGGAACTCACTAGTCAAGCATAATCTTGAATTAAACTTCAGTTTTGAATTTTTATTCTTTACTTTTATTATTTATGAGCTAATATGAAGGGTCAGGGTTACCCTGCACAGCATCCATGTTGAGAAAGAGGTAAATTTTTGGGAGTTGGTTATATCTTACCACGGGATCCAGTGATCGAACTCAGGTCATCCAACTTCAGAAGAAGCAAATGCTTTTAGCCATTGAGCTTTCCTGCCAGTTGACATTGCATTGTTAACTAGTTCAACTTAAACATCAGTATCGATTTCTTCTAGAGACTTGAAACAAACACACAGACGAATTTATCTGCTTTTACATTGTACGGAGGTTCATTAAACTTTTTCTTTAAGGTCTTTGACATTTTCTCAATAGTCCTTGACGTTCCTCAGGAAGCATGGATGGACTGAGAATGTTGTGTGGGACCGACTGCAGAAGTGTGGACTAAAGAGTAGAGAGTCACAGTTCGGAGGGAGATGCTCTTGGGATCTTTTGCATAGTGTGGCAGCTCTAGCTAATAACATATTGTATGCTTGAAAGTTGTCAAAACAGTAGATGTTTAATGTTCTCCACACAGAAACCTAAAGTGGTAAGGGCATTAATGGGCCCTATTAATTTTGTGCAATGTACAAGCATGTCAAACATCACACAAACCTTGTAAATATATACAACTGTTAATTATCAATTAAAAAGAAACTATTAAGAGGATGGAGAATTACCTCAGTAGTTAAGAATACTAGTATTCTTAACAGAGGACCTGAGTTTGGTTCTGAGCACTGACATGGTGGTTTACAACCTTCTGTAACTCCAGTTCTAGGGAATCTGATACCCTCTCCTGCCTTCCATGGGCACCAGGCATGCCTGTGGTAGATATATATACACTCAGGAGAAACAATCATACACAGAAATCTGAAACATTTAGCTAACAAAGCCTTCAACTGTAGCTTTTCTTCACTTAAAGTATAACATGTTTGACCACTGCAGGGCTTTCTTTAGTGTTTTTTTTTTTGTGTGTGTGTGCATGAAACCATCATTTTATACCTCTTTTTTAGAGGACACTGTAGTCCTATGCTTCTGATCTTTCACATATGCATACTTTGCTATCAGGCATCATCATTTTGGAGAAAAATCTAAAGGATCTATAGCAAGACCTTCTTAGCTAACATCACATAAGTAAAGTAAAGTTGGTCAGGTGTACAGAAACACTTCATATCTTCCATTGTTGGCAATGTTAACCGTATTGCAAGGATTTTTTTTCCCCCATAGCAACACTTACTGAATGTTCCCCAGCCTTCTCTCTTCCATTTCCGATGATCAACATCTTTTGATCAAGCCTCTTGCCTCCCTACACTGCAGTGCACCCTGCCTTCTCTTGTGCCATGGCTCTCCTCTCATTTTCCCTACTTCTTTTGCAGTCACTATCAGGGCTTGCCTGGTATTTATAATGACTTGTGCATTTGTCTGCCTCTTTTGCTAGGTAGCAAGTCTCAAGAGAATAGATAATAGATCTTGAATATATTAAGTACCAGATAAATGTTTTTTGAATTGAACCACTTCTGAATTGAATGTTTCTGGGCATCATCCACACTTGGTAAATACTTGCTGAATATTAAGGGAAAATAGACTCTACTCACAGGAGTCTACTATCCTACCTGGGGACACAGGAGGAGAGAGGAGGTCAGAGAGAATGACAAAGCTAAAATAAATAAATGAGTGTCCACATGTCAATACATATTTAGTACATTTCTGATAAGTTTTGTACTAGGTTTGCATAATAAAATGATAACTAAGACAGAATTTGGCCTTGTTGTCACAGATTTCACATATGATAAACAATACAGGTAACTAAGTAGTGCTTGTCTAGAAATTTAATAATTTGTCATTTTAAGAAATGTCCTGAAAGCAGGAAGCAGATGGTATAGGAATGAATAATGGGAGCAGAGGCATAGACTCATTTGCAGGATCAGCTCTGCTAAAGGACACTGATGAGAAGATATGTGCATATATTTTTTGGAAAATCACTTCTTTCTCATTAAGTACATCCATGATAGGTTGATCATATGAGATGCCATTCTCCCAATAAACAAAGAATAGTATGTCCCCAGACAAGTCCAAGGTGCCAGCTCCCTCCTGAGAGGGTAATTCTTGAGTGGTCTGGTCTGAGAACTATAGCACTGCTAGTGTCACTCTCGAAGGAAGTGCCACAAGAGCTATAAATTGAATATCAGAAGTTAACATCATATACTGCTGCACTGAACCTCCAAATTAGCAGCTCACACAGGGATATCTATTACACTCACAAGTCTTGTTTTTTATTTATTAATATTTTCTTTATTTACATTTCAAGTGCTATCC
>NC_034605.1:21888563-21897115 GCF_900095145.1 Mus pahari | reverse complement strand
TTATCACTGTTATTTTCTTTGGAATGATTAAAGAGCGTACTTTAGATTTTGGAAACTGGGCTTCTACTATATAAACATACAAAAAAAAAAAAAAAAGAAGCTGCGTGGTGTTAGTCAGGGGCAGATAGAAGATAGATTCTGGGAGCCCACTATGGCCACACTTATGACAGACCATTGGTTATAGCAAATGAAAATAGATTTCCCAAACCTAACATATTAAGTTCAATACATTTCTCTTCAGTAATAACTGACAGAAATTTAAGTTATAATAAACCATTTCTGAGCCTTTATATCCACCGCTGGACAGTCTCAAGAAGAATGGGCCAGGAAAAGAGAGTTGATGTGCTCAATGGTATTTCGTGTCATCCTTGTTTATAAGAAAATCACCTGTGCCACAATTATCTTAAAGTGTTTGAAATTAGATTCCACATCTGAAGATTGTTCTGCTTCAGATTTTCCACTACTTATATCCAGGATATTCACACTTCAAGCATCAAGAATCTTTATAAAGATCGATTCTGCCTTTCTTAATGTATCATAATATCTAGGAAGAACGGCCATCATGGGAAAGGAGGAGATTCTTAGATGTCAGCCAGAGGAGGGGAAGTGTTTCCCAGCTCTGTGGAGGAAAATTGGGTGCAAAGGTTTGCATGACAATTTAGAATGAGCAGTGCTTAGGTACAGAGTCGGCAAACTCTAACTGTTCAGTGGTATGCATTATTATGGCATCCATTGCTAGCAGGATTTACTAACTGTAGACAACATGTCCTGAGTTCCGAATTACTTCACTCTCATGAAAAAGTCTAATTTACAACATGACTTGTTGTTCCACTTCCCCCAAGGCTCGCAGCTTCCCTCCTGGTGCCTTTCCACATCCAGTACTGCCAGGGAGGGCCCACGAGAGGAACAGGAAGTAGCACACTGGATAACCATGTTGAGGTCCGTGTTGTAAGCATTCTCCATGGTTATGGCCACGAGGTAAACTCCAAAGCCAGGAAAGGAGGAGCGCCAGGCCAGGCTGAGAGGCCAGGCTGGGAGTTGGAGGAATTTCAGGCAGATGAGACTTAGTTTATTCACTGGCAGAGAGGCTGTTAGGCAGGTGGCTCCTGGCAGGCACCCACCCAGACACAAGGCAGCCCACACTTTCCAAAGACAGGAATAAACACATACATACACACACAGAGAAAGAGGCTGGCGAAGATGAAGACAGAATGTGTGTGTGTGTGTGTGTGTGTGTGTGTGTTTGTATATGTATGTGTATGTGTAATGAAATATATGTACATATACATACACATACACATACACACACAACACACACACACATATATATATATATATATATATATATATCAGTTTATATCACTGTATACTTACTTTTGGCTTCCCCAGACATTAGCCATCTTTTTCTGACTCTTTACATCCCCAGATGCCTGATGTTAGCCATCTTGCCTCATGCCAGATATCCATATATCAGCACCATGTTATCTGAACATAAACGGGTCCATAAGGACTTCTGATACCTTAAATGGAATGTGCAAAAATATGCAATATGAAATTCTACTCTGCAGAACTCTTTACAAAATCTTTTTTCTTAAATCCGCAGAGAAGAGCTCCATGCTAAAGTAGCTATGCAAGTATGTCCACAAGCTAAACTTCACTGTTTGCAGCCTTCCATGGTGGCCTCGGTGCTTCTGAGTGTGTAACAATCTCAACGTATTGTTACTCTGTGAAACTTCATGAAACGGCTATTAAGCCTCAGCTAATATAGTTTACAGAATTATGATCATTCTTTTCCCCACCAATTAAAACATTATATGAGCTTCTTATTCATCTCAGAATGAACTACAAATTTCTACAATATTGTTCCCACCATCCATATAACCTCATACTATCTCCCACCCCCTTCTCCCTGCCCCCTTCTCATACACACACACACACACACACACACACACACACACACACACACACATTAACTGTCAATTTGACATAACCTAGATCATCTGAAACAGGAGTCTCAATTGAGCACTTCGTCAGGCTGGTTTCTGGGTGTGTCTGTTGGGGAGTCTTGGTTGATAATTGCTATAAAAAGCCAAGACCACTGTGGGCAGTACCATTCTGTAGGAAAACAGTTTTGGACTGCAGAAGAAAGCTAGATAAGCCTGAGCACTAGCAAGCTGCATTCTTCCATGGTTTCTGCTTCAAGTTCCTGTCCTGATCACAGCAACAGAAACCAGATTACAACAGTATGCTATGGTATCATCTTGTAACACGCTTTCTCATGTTAGATGGTTTTACAGAAATTACATAGGTAATCTAATCCTCTTGATATTTCATCTATGCTTTGAATTACATATATATTTTCCATATTTTTCCATATAGGAAATCATTATTTTTTCAATTAATCCTTTCTTCAGATAAATTGCTTTCAATTTTTAAATAAACCACGTGTATAACAAAACATGTCTTACATACTCAGACATTTCCTTAGGATAACATGGCAGAAGTGAATTTGTGAGGTCATAACTTTGTGCATTTCTGTGTGCTCCGGAGGATATGTAAATGTGTCCATTCATGAATAGTGTTTGCAAGTGTTCACCTAATTCCTTCAACAAATTTTATTTTTTAAGAGATTTTTGGTTTGGACTTTATTTTATTTTATGTGTATGTATGAATGACTTGTCTCCATGTATGTAAGTGCAACATGTACATTCCTGTTACTTAAAGCCCAAAGAAGGAATCACATCCCTGGAACCCCTGGAACTGGGGATCCATATGAATCAAAGGCAAGTTATATGAAAGATCAGTAAGTGTTCTAAACTTCTGAGCCATCTCTATAGCCCACCAAATCTAAGTTTTATCTTAAATGTTTAGGTTTAGAAAATGCAGTGGATGAGAAATAGTAACTCTTTCTTTTTGTTTTTGATTACTAATTAGAATGAGTAAATTTTATGTAGTATTTAACAATTTAAAAAATTCTCTCATTGGGGAATCTTTCTCATTGTTTAAATACTGTTTTACATAAATCTTTAATCTAAAAAGAAACTGCTACTATTTTTCCAATATTTTATAAATACAGATTGACTACTAGATAGTAGTCAATAAAAACATTGTCAAAAGTATGATGGGGAAATGTTCCTTTGGGTAAATATCTAGCTGGATAAATATCGAGAACCTGCTACTGGCTTACACATGGCAGGGAATCACCAGATTGATGCTGGGCACTGATCCCAGACAACTGCATATGCAGCACCATGTGTTCCAACTCTGAGCCTCATCCAGCTTGGTAGTTCTTGATCCAGACAGAAAGGGGATGAGATGTTCAGATTGGGTACACTGGGGAAAGTTTTACAAGAGCACTGCCTACAGAGCTTGAGTAGGATGCCAGGAAACACAGCACAGAAGAACCCTGCACTTAAAAGCGCAGCATCCTTGTTTTCCTTTGGCTCTCATGTTTTATTACACATGGATCATAGAGAAAGGACCATGTGGAGAAATGCAGTCATCCTAAGAAGACTCTACAAAAAAGAACAAAGAAAGAAAGTTTCTGAACTGAACCCTCTTACCTTCCACCAATAACAAAACCAAATGGGAACTGGACAGCAACAATTGGCTTTGAAACAGTTTGTATAGACGAACTTCCTGCAACAAAGAGCAAGGCTGAGCGGTAAAGGGCAGAATGAAGCCTGCAGGGATGGATGGCCTTAGCCAATGGAGCAGACAACTAATTCTAGTATCAATCTCAATCTCCACTTTGCCACTTAACTGTTATTTAATGTCTATGATCATCATCTGGATCATGAGGATAACTATAGCTCCCACTTCATATCACCTCTCTGATGATAACTGAAGTGCTAAAGCACCTGCAATAGTCTTGGCACACAGTGTACACGTCTGCTCTTATGGAATGCAGGAGAGAGTCTAAGGAAGCTGGGATGGTTTCTTTATCTTTTGTCTTTCTTCCTTCCTTTAGTCCCGGCTTTTGCCATGGTTGCTGGTTGAAATTCAGCTTGGCATCTGCAGGATAAGTTGTCAGGGGCCAAGCCTGTTCCTTTCCTCAGATCTCACATGGAGCATTCTCTGCAATGGTTCCTACCCCGTATCAGTCAGACACACAAGCAGTTTCCATGTGTGCTGGCTATGATGGCATGCTGGTCCTCTGATCATGATGCAAAAGGACACTGGGTTCCTTGGGCTCTGTCCCAAGATGCTTCACCATCTACCTCCCACATAGGCACTTCTAGACGTGGCCCCCACATCCAGGGAAGTTTGATAGAACACTTACAGGATAAAATTGATGTGTATTCAATGGCACGGTTGTTTTGACTATATTAACTGTATAGAATGGATTTTTAGCATTGACTTAGTCTTTTGTTTCAATGTTTCCTTTCTAGGAAAACCCCACCCCATAAATCAGAGAGATTTGTCTACTCAGACTGCAATAATAAATTTTTAAATAATTTCAGATAGTAATTTGCCACAAAAATATGTCTTCATTTGGAGCATTAGTGTAAGGGTTTCTCATTCAAAACAAGAAAATGAGAAATAATTGTAAGCAGGGTTACTTACTGGACATCTTTTATTATCTCTCCATCAGTCCTGACTTGGCTGATAATTATAAAATGTTCACTATCTAAACACTACTAACTGGCAGACATGAAATTGTCACATTTGTGTTTGTTGGTATGGCTCCAAGCTGCTGTTGTTTAACCTGAGATTGCATTTGGAAAGGAGTTAATCCTTCCTGGTACATATTAGCACAGCATGACAGTGTAGACCACAAGGCACTGCTTCCACCTGTGTGGCAGTTACAGCATCTCTTATTCTAGAAGACATTCCTTCTACTTGCATGACAAGGGTTTTAAGTGATATTACTAATATATGAAATTATAATGTATTTATGGGAATGGCAAAAATATTGTTTTTTACTATGGTTCATTATATTGTCTTCTTGTGGCTTGAAGGGCTAGTTAGAGATTAAATTATTACATTATTATAGAGTATAAAACGTATGATATACAATTATCATTGTTGATGAAGTTATTTTGAGTGATATTTCTAGTCTGACTTAGTGACTCTAGACTTCCCAGAAAGAAGTTCAGTGAGTCAGGGGTGGCTTAGACATGAGTACTACTACCACTAAGAAAGCCGGAGCTGACTCAAGCCCGTGTGAATACCATAGTCTGTGTATCTATCTTCAGGAATTTTGTGATACAGCCATTTAACAATGGCCCTATTAGGAATTAAATTATTTACTCCTACAATTTTTACAAAGTATACTAAAACCAAATGTGGCGGAGTAGGCTACTCACCTCATTGCGCCCTCATTGTTGAGAAATAGGGATATGGTGAAGTAAGACTCCATGTGTTCCGTGACTCTTCATCTCTCTGCAACCTACCTCCTAAGGGTTCCCTTTGCACCATCAACTGACTACCAACCTTTTAGTAAATGGTCTTTGGCAGAAAGTTCAGACCCAAGCCTGACAGGTGTGTCTTGTGATTCTGAGTCCATTCTTAGCTCTGAGTTTAATGACACCATGTTTATCTTGTAATTGGGAAATCAGAAAGTGTTTACATGCTGGGAATTTGACCAGTGCTTGGTCTACTATTTTTTTGACTGTCTAAAAGTGAGAAAATTATGGTAAAGTGTTGATAATATAAATTATATTATCTAAAAGTGCACTATCTAAAAGTTTTGTATGGTTAATGGAATAAATAAAGGGAAAGATTCATTTTTTAGTTCTCAAAAATATGGTTCTGTGAGGAGTTTATGGGTGTTGTTGGTAACTGAAGATTTAATATACACCCTTCTTATTTCCCTTCCTTTTTAACTTTAACAAATACATGGCAATATGCTCCAGCATTCAGCTAGATTGGGTGTCAATGGGATGAATAACTTTTTGTTAAGACAGCTAGTAAGTACGTCTGCAGTCTCATTTTTGTAAGACTGCTATTAATAGTATAATTACAAAGACTTACACTGGCTGTCATATGAAATAAAAAGTCCATTATAAGTATATGTACTATGTCTAAATATATTGTGTATATTCATTTTGTTTAGGAGTTAAGTGTTATACATATTGTGTTGATTGATACTAATGTTTGTATGCATATAGACATTCACACTTTTTCCTCAAGGCGGTTTACTCTTAAACAATCATTGCCATATAATTGATTAGAGGGTATTAATTTCCATGCTCTTGTTCTATTTGCCTTGATATATTAACCTCAAGTGTATGAGGACCCAAAAAATATCAGTAAGTTTTGCTAAGAGTTATTAACCTAAGGAGCATGGAGAAGACATTCATATTACTGTGCTAGTATTTTTTGCTCTAGTACCAGTATTTTTTTCAAGAAAGAAGATATTTGTAAATTATCTTAGTAGTTGCATTTATGTGGATAGTGAACTTAAAGAGTTCTGTTTTTGCTCATAAGACAATTATAGTCCTGCTGAGCTGTTCAGTCTTTCTGTTTCTATTTCTTTGCATAAGAAATGGAACAAATATTAAAATCATAGATATTATCCATTATATCTGATGGCTGCATTACAATGCTAGTATAAATATTTTAGCTATAGATTAGATGCACATGTAGATGTCGGGGTGCGTGTGCAGATATCTAAATAACATGGATGCATCTGAAAATGAGCTACATTCAATTTCAAAATGAAAGCAACTGAGCAGATGGTGGAAACTGCCCTGAAAGACAACGGGATGCACACTGACCTCAGTACAGGGTTCAGTGGTGAGACAAAGCAGCCCAAGTCCAGAAAGGGAAACGTAGACACCACAGAAGAGCTCTTCAAACACGAGGAAGGATTTGTAAGTTAGGAAAATTCTCCATTTAATCTGTATGACTTCTGGAAAGGAAGCAAAACTCAGGTAGTCATGGATAGCTGACCTTGGCACAATGCAGAGGAATTTAACTACAGTCAAGTCATAAAGGTAGCTTGCTGAGGGGATGTGCACCCCTTTCCATTTAGTCTTCAGGAAGAGCTGACAGATCTGGTAGATGGAATTCAGGTGACCACATAGTTACCCTTCAGAGTCTATAATTCTGTAAACACAGAGTCAAATGCTAGAGGAACGTGCCCTTGGAAAATTAGATAAATCAGCTATTTCATAATCTCAAGAGCTGTAGTTATCTATAACTAAAATAAACAAGGTCATATTATATTTTGATCTGAATAAATGCAGGTAAAATTGTGCTAGAAAAAAAATTCTTTACTATAAGTATTCTTGGTGCCAAGGAGATGAATTAGGGGCTCAAGTGCCTGCTCTGTAGCATGAAGACCTGAGATAGGATCCCTAGTGCCCAGGTAAACCCTGTGCGTGGCAGTTTGTCTGCACTCCTAGAGAATATGAGGTGGAGGCTGCAGAATCCAGAGATCTTTTGTCAATTAGTCTAGAAAAAGACATGTTCTAGATTTACTGAGGAATCCTGTCTCAGAAAATAACATGGAGAAAGATAAAGTCAACTCTTGGCCTCTGCTCAAGTATCCACCTACATACAGACCACATATACATGTGCACACTCAAACATATAACACACATACACTCACACACTCCCCAAAAGTATTTTTTTTATAATAATAGTATTTCTGTTTACTTGAGTTAGCACATAGGAAGAACCCCTCTGGTCCTGATAACAGCAAATTACATTATTGTAATCTATTCATTCTATTCTTGATCATGGAGACTTATTTGGTCCATTCACTTTTCAATAGAGTTTGTGTATAGACAAAGATGAAACATTCAAAACATCAACAATATTTAAACTGAGTTACTCTGACAAGCTGTTTCAACATCCTCATGAAATTATCGGAGCTTAAGAATTGAGTTCTTTTTTTTTTTTTTTTTTTTTTTTAACTTTTAAAAATACATTATACCCTCCAGAGACCAATTATATTCCCCAAATCAGTATTTTACTTGAAAAAGTTCATAGATCAAATGAACAAAAATGAAACTTGACTGGCAACCTGGAATATGAATTAGACATGGCTGTGTGGCTATGGAATTGCTGCGTGTTAAAAGGATTTGTGCTCATTAGCAATGCTAACGAGATTGCTACCTTTCTGATCCCCTGAGAAAAGACACTGCTATCTAAAGCCATTATGGATTAGATGTTTATATTTTTAACCCTCTAATTAACTACTCATGATTTTTATAAGACAGTTAAATCTTTTGAATTATAATTTTATTCTTACAGGAAAAAAGTTATTCCAAGAATCAGACAACTCACATGGATATCTTGATTTCAAACTTGAATCACCTCAGATATAAGACAAAGAAACATGGTATAAAAGGAAATGTAGAGAAAAATCCCAAGATATCTCTCTCCTCTCTCTCTCTCTCTCTCTCTCTCTCTCTCTCTCTCTCTCTCTCTCTCTCATTTAAATTTAAAGTAAGGTCTCTAAAAGTAAAGTATTCACTTCGTAGAAATATATCTTCAGGGTTTGCAAAAGACAAGGGAGAAAGTATTCCAGTCTTTTTGAGTTTTGTTTTGCTTTAAAACACACACACACACACACACACACACACACACACACACACACA
>NC_034605.1:21878996-21888493 GCF_900095145.1 Mus pahari | reverse complement strand
GAGAGAGAGAGAGAGAGAGAGAGAGAGAGAGAGAGAGAGAGAGAGAGAGAGAGAAACAGCAAGAATAGAAAGGATATTTTTCCTAACATTTGGAAGAAATTTAAAATACCAGCACTGAACCATCTTACCCAGGGTGAGGCCAGGCCCAGGCTCACAGCTGCAGGAGATTGGCATGTCAAATGGGGCAGTCCAGCATGTGAAAAATAAAGTTTGTGTTTTCTTTTCAAATCAAAATAAAGAGTTCAGAGCATATGAAAGGAGAGGGAATACTTAAGGAAATAGAATATTTTTGTAAAGTTATGCGGGGGAAATGAGCTGGAATAAGTGAGGTGGAAATCGAGGCTCCTAAAGATCCAGCCGCTGACTTGGTAAACTCATGGAAGCTCTGAAAAGTTGAAGGGCTGTATGCATCCCCACTGCATCTTCCTCCTAGACTTGCTTCTTTTACTGCAAATTGGCTCTTCAGGGACCGAGCCTCAGAAATAGCTCATCGCTGGTGTCTGTAAACCAGGAAAGTGTCTCATTTCCATAACATCCAACCTAGACCCAAATAATGCGCGAACCACGTGAAGTTGCTTATCATACAGTCTTACCAGAACACACTTTGTTTCCAGGAGGCTGTACTGCAGTTGGTCAAGAGTACTGGCTGAAGGTAAGCATGGATAGAGAAAAAGCACACATATATACATTGTCATGACTGGAAGAACAGGAAATCCCTTAACTTTTCTCATATTGCTACTTCTGTGTTTTTGTTTAATGAAACAACATCTCACTGTTTCATGTAGCTGACCTTGAACTCACTGGTAGACACACTCGCCTCAAACCCATGAGCTTCGTAGCTGAGCCTGTCAGCCCTACCACAGCCAACAATCCAAGCATACTTTGGAGATATAGATTCACGATATGTGTCTTGGAAAGTGGCTTATCGAGGCATGGTGACGCATGACTGTAATCTTAGCACTCAGAGGTCACAGACAGAAAGAACAAGAGTTTGAAGCCAGCCTGGGTTATAGAAGCAGTTATAGGACAGCCTCAGCAACATAGTGAGATGATCCTCTTTGAGGGAAGAAAGAAAAGTAGGGCAAAGTCTATCAGGCGCTAGGCTATAAAGTTTACAAAGCGAAAGAAAGAAAGAAAGAAAGAGAGAGAGAGAGAGAGAGAGAGAGAGAGAGAGAGAGAGAGAGAGAAAGGAAGAAAGAAAGAAAGAAAGAAAGAAAGAAAGAAAGAAAGAAAGAAAGAAAGAAAGAAAGAAAGAGAGGAGAGAGAATGAAGAAAAGAAGAAAAATGAGAGAAGAGAAAGAAGAAAGCAAAAACCATGAATGCACATGTTGGCTATAGAGGTATTGTGGAAAAGAGGGCTAGAGTGCACACATAAAATAAATCCTACAGAGGAGGTTTATGGGTAAATACAAGCTGCTTTGTCATTTCTGTCAGTGTTCACAGTCAGGTGATGATGTCAGTGGTCATGATTATCACCTTTCAGAATGGTTAAAATCTTACAATAATTTAAATAGGAGGCAAGCCCATCTTTCTCCTCTGCAGGGTTAGAATGCGTATCTGGCTCTAGGAACTTAGCGTTTACCCTGCATGGGTCACTGGATAGGTGAGTCTTAAAACCTCTTTGGGTGGAGATTATTCTTCCTCTAGCCTCCTGCATTTGAAAAGCCCCAAGCAATATTCCACATTTCTTAAAGAAATAAGGTCAAATGTGGGGAAAGAACAGACAAACAATATCATTCACATGGAAATCATCACCACAAGTTAATAAAAAAAAAATGGAGATTTTTTTTTTCTCTTTGAAAGAGACAGAACTGATTTTTGATGGGATTAAAGACAAGGGATTTCATTTCGATTGTTTTTTACTGGTAAGGTGATGAATTCCAATATTTACATCGTAAAAGTAAGGTGGTTAAACCTTATTTCAAAGGAAACTTGTCTTTTAATGTTCAATGATATTTATTTTGTCATTCATTTTGCTTCTGAAGAGTTAGTGTAAAAAAAATAATGTGTTTCATTATGTTCTTATACACACTTTGCTTTGTTGCTGTCTCCTCGTTCCCTTCTCTTAACCCTGTTTGTCACCTCCCAGTGGCTATTCTTTCACTGTCCTGTCTTGCACACTCTGCCATCCTCTCCCTCAACCTCTTAAGACCCCCTTTGTCCCTGTCATGTTACCTTTTACACACACACACACACACACACACAAACACACACACTAGCATCTGCATATTTCAAATTATATTTTTAATCCTAAATTCATTAAAGAAAGTATTAAATACACTTTGGACAAAGAAGAATTGTTCACTTCATCGAAGTTAAAAAGTTGAGCTATAAAGTCAGTCTGTCCACAAGCACAATGAAAGTGCACACACATATGGGGATGCAGCCTGGTGGATCTACGTGTGTTTGCATCATTTGCCTTTAGTCCTCTGATTTAGGTTTAGGTAGCTAGAATGCAGATGGGCAGTTATACACAGTAAACAAGTTAGCTCCTAGCTGTGAAAGCCAGAAGACATACATCCTAACAGGCAGGATGGAAAACAAGTCTTGGAGGTTGTCACTGCTCTTCATTGGCCAAGCAGAACTATGAGGTATTGCTGGTCCCTGTGAAGAGCAGAAGCCGCTAAAGAGAGAGCCAGGCTTGGCTCTTACCAATGTCACTCTGCTCTCTCAGGCTCTGTGAGTGTCAGGACAAATGCTAACAAGCTCATTTTCACAACAGACTGCCCTAATTTCCCCTCATCATACATTCAGTTGGCCCTGAACTTTTAGCGATTGTTTTATGAACACTGTCAACTGACCTTTGACCTCACTTCTCTGCACTTTATGTTTTGGTCAGTCCAAACAAGATGTCTTTACTCCTATGTCTCTTCCTTCCACTGTCCCCTGTATCCTCAGTGGCTGCCTCACTGCCTTCCACAAAGAATGTCTTCACAGGTTTAAAAGACAGCATTTGCCAAATATTCTTAGGTTTCAGGAAATGGAAATGACAGCAGAAACTTCTCTCTGTCTCCTGAGAAGAGAACAGGAACCTCAGAGTTGGGCTGGTGTGCTGTTTAGTGGGGACATAAATATTGATCAACTCAAGGCTGACGATTTTATACTTAATTTTTATTTACTTATATTTTAATTAATTTATTTGTTATTTTGTACACACTCTCTAGTCCAGGATGACCTCAAAGTTGTGATGCTCCTGCTCCGGCCTCTTACATACATGTAAGAGGGTTCTAGACTCATCCACCATGCCTCGTTGGATACTGCCATTTTTAAGCAGAATTATATCGGGGGGGGGGGGATGAAATAAGATTTAAAACAAAACATACCTTTTCTAAGCTACTATAGGTGTGTAGCTCTAAGAGTAGCTACTTATCCCTGGATTATGGAATCGTTCGTTTAATTATCTATCAAGTTGAACTTTGAGTGCTTGTTCTCTGTGTGTGGCTGTGCTGCACAGATCTGACAGACCTTACTTGGCAGGCTTTCTTCTCTAAATATTAACATTTTGTTTCGTCTCACACACTCATGCCAGCTGTGAGGACAATTATAAAGTTAGTTACTTCATCGTGTGTCTTGTCATCATTAACTGTTATTTACTGAGTATGTGTTTCTACAAGTAGTCAAGCATGTAGCTGAGAACTCTCCAAGTGTAACGACATTTTCCAGTCCTTTGATAGCTTATTATCATCCTTTTTGTTCAGGTGAGAAAGTGAAGGGATTGTTCAGAACAGTGCTGCAACAATGTGAGGCAGGAGTTGAAATCTGGCATGTCTGTCCCCAGTCCCCTTGTCTTGGGGGCTAATCTGTGGGTGTTTGTTGACTTTCTCTCTTCTGCTAGTCTCCTTCCTCTTCTCTATGACATCACTTTCTCTTCTGCTCAGGGTCCTCTATTCCTGATGTTCTCTTGCACCAGGACAGAAGCCTTTAGGTTTTCTTAATTATGTTAATGAGTGATTCCACATCAAAGAAAGAAACTCTAAAGGAAAGAAAATATAAACCTAGAAACCAAACCCCAAACAGTACACCACACTGTTGAGAAGTTTAGAAATAAACTCAAAACCCATCCCAGTTTCTCTTAAGTGATATTGTATAATGGAAACATTCTTTGTATGGTGAATCTAAGAGAGCTCCTATTTGTAAATAAGTTTAACAAGGAGACCCAGGCATTCAGGTGCATATTAATTTTGTACATTTTGAAAGACAAGTATACTTCAAGAGAATTCAGCAGTGTTATTTGCAGAAAATTACTTAATAGCAAATGAATGATTGCTTTTCTTGTTATAGAGTAAATCTTTATGATAATAAATCTTCCCGGTGGCTGTAATGAAAGCTTGGACTTAGGTTCTGGAGTAAAGGAGGACAAGCAGAGAAGCTTTGAGAAGCTTGAGTCATAGCTTTTCCTACCTCCAGAAACCCAGTCACCAGTCACCATGCTGATCCCATTAGGAGAGAGAGAGAGAGAGAGAGAGAGAGAGAGAACAGATAAACCAGGTAACCAAACACTTTTCTCTCTACTCCTCCTGAAACCCAGAGAACATACCCAAACCAGTATCTAAAAAGCACAAACCTAAAAAGACTAACAGAACAGAAGGGGTGACACTGAACAGAGTCACCAAATGTTGGGAAAGGGGGAAAGTAACTGACTTAGCCACATAAAGAAAGTGTGCCCTTACTCTGATCTGGAGAACTCAGAAAGACTGAACCTACGCACCACATTGGAAAATCTGGAACATAGATCAGATAATTATTAATGACAAAAGTTTAAAATAATTCAAAATAACCATTACATGTAACTGTTTTGATTTTAAGACATGTATGATAATCATGCAATCATCATAGAAACAGACTTGTAAATGAACTAAGGAAAAAACATAAGAGGAGGAAATATGCCATTTTCCCCTGAGTCTAAAGACAGTGTGCTACTGTGTAACGATGTCAATGAACTTAGAAATAAAAATTGGCCTAAATGTATTTATACAATAAAGTAAACTAGTGATGACTTAGTTCATGCCACAGTTTTTACAAGTTAAAAGAATATATTTTGTAAGTCATTGAATTTTAAGGCAACGTGTCCCAAGTGAGAGCTTGTACGTCAAAAAAGGAGACAGGAGTGGGTGGTGCCCTGGAGTTCTTGGTGGTAAAGGACAGGTTCCCAGTTGATACTGTTTGAAATGACATGGAATAAAACCCCAGCAACATAGAGTTCCTCACGGTAGAAAGACCTACAGGTAGCGCTTGATGGTACCAGCCTGGCAGTTATTGCTTCAGACACCTACTGACCTGAATTCATCAGCTCCTACCTTACCCAGACACCCACTGACCTGAATTCATCAGCTCCTACCTTACCAGATAACTTTAGTACTGTACCAAACCCAAAGCATCTTAACATAATGCCTCATATGCTTAAAATAGATACCCACAAGAACAGGACGAATCAGTACAGCTAACCTCAGCACTTCAGGAAAATTATACAGCAATATTATACAGATTATATATCTGAGAATATTAATTGCTGAGTGATGAAATTCATTGCTTCTTCACAACTCTTGCACAATAGAAACAGCTTCAAAGAAAACCTGAAGCCCATAATTCATTGACAACCCAGCGAGCCCATCTTTATATTGAAAATATTTATATTCATTTCTTTTTCTATTTCATGTTAAGTGTTAATTTCCACCCAGATTTGCAAAAATCAATATTGCAGGTTAATAACATTTATGTTCTTATTGAAAGAAAGCATTTCAGAATACTGTTGAAGTAAAGTACTACATCCCTTAATTTGAAAAATAATACTACACTATTCTCTGTTGCTTTCTTAATTGAGACTCTATCCTTTCATACTTTTGTTTCCAAAGGCCTCACAGGAGGGCCAGGACAGAGAAATGGCAAGGACTTGAGAAATGATTGAACCAGCAGCTTTGGTGGTATGACAGACTTTCTAGACAGTTTGCAAGATTCTGTTCGGCCACCTAGCTAGAACTCTGACCTTTCAACATTACTTTTTTTTTTTTTTTTATTGTGACCCGAACAGGGAAGAAATGTCAGCATGTATAATATGTAAGGGCAGCTGTTGTTGTGTAAGACCGTTGTTTTAGCTATATATTGCTGAAAGAGAGGAAAGGTGGGGGGAAGAAAGGGAAGGAAGGAGGAAAGGGGACCACTGTTAGTAGAAAGGTTGAAAAGTCAAAGGATGTCTATTAAAATGATGGCCTAGGCATGCCCTCGCCCCAGCTTTGCGCCTCAGTTGCACCATTGCCAAGCTGTGACCCTGGTAAGCTGCCAATTCTTCATGAACCATCTCCTTACCACCCATGGTAACATGCTTTCCCCAGGCCACACCAAAGACAAAGTCCACACCCACTCCCGTGATTTTTACTTTGCACTTTCTGGCATCTAGGATTTTCTGTCACCAGAGAACTCTTTGCTAAGTGGTACATTAAAGGCTAACAGTTTACAAATGATTTTCCCATCGGGCTAGAAAAGATCTGTCAATAGTTTTCTCACAAAATGCATACTTGCTATTCTTCCCTATTCATTACCTCATAATAAGCACATGATACATTTACTGTTTCCTCTTGTAATGCCTGCATTGTGTTGGCCTATCTTTGCTCAGGGGTGTGCATATTCTCCCAGGAGGAAAATCGGTTAAAGCAGATATGCATGTGTAACCAACAGCTAGTATGTGGTCACTGCTGGTGTGTACAAGAGAGGAATCTGAGTCCCTTTCATATTCACAACTCACTATAATATAGTCTTACCCCTAACATTGAAGTCTTTTGACAAAGAGCTGTTTTATGAAATGTGTCTTCATATTTCCCACAAATATTCAGTACTTCTTGAAGCTGTGCTGCAACCTTCAAGGTATGAATGGTCCTCAACTACGTGCTGCATGATTGACCTGTGTTTACATGATGCACACGTGGGGACAGATACATAGTGCAGAGAACAATGTGCCTGAGTGGGCATAGCATATGCTCTGGCACAGCCAGGTCACCTCACAGAAGCCATCATCAATACAAAACCACCTTTAAAGAGAGCTTGCTGATGTATGCAATTTCAAGAAAGAAGGGGGCTTGGGAAGCAGGGATATTTCCTTCCTGTAGTGTTCAGTTGACTGCTTTTATCTCAATCTTCCTGATGATTATGGGTCAACTGAAAGCCAAACTAATATGCCCTTTAGATACTCATTCCTTCAGCTGGACCTGTATGATTTAAGCAAATCACTTAACTTCTCTGAACGTCAGTTCCCTGTATATACGTATTTATTGAGCTGATTAAAGCTGATGCAGAAATTAACTGTCAAGATGGTAGCAAAACTAGTAGATACTCAGTGCTTAAGTGATAGAAAGGAATTATATTGGCTTCCAAAGCCAATCTTTTATTAGGCAGTAATATGTGTCAAGTTTGTCTCTGTCTTAATCATTTCACTCTGTGTGGAATGAATACGTGTTTCTTAAACCTTAGGGAAATTAGTTGTTTCCGCAGAGAGCTATGAATATAAAACCTAGATCTCAGCTAATCACAGCATCATGGGTACAGAAATGGGTGGTAAAAAAAAAAATAGAGCATTTGTTTGAGTGGATTCTTTAGAAAACAGTGACTTAACTAGTCCTTTGGCTGTGCTTTCCAGTGTTCACAGTTCTCTCTTTAGACTTTAGAGACTCAACTGTCTGCTAATACAGGGGTTGTTCAGAATGACTGTGGAGCTTCAAGCTACTGTCCTTTATGGCTCAGTCAAGATTTCAAAAACAAGGCTGCTTCTATCACCTCTTTCTTATTCTCCGCACCTCTCTGTTCTTGCCATACTAGCCTTTTGAGCAATGGAAACTCAAGTTCCTGGAGAAGGAATTTTTAGCTTTCCTGGATCGTCATGACCTTTGTCGTATTTTTATTCTTTTATTTACAGTTCTACACACTGACATTTCAGCAGCCTTACGTATGTCAAGAAGAAAAATCAAGTAGCTAGTTTTGAAACATATTTCTATAGAGGGGATATAAATGCATGTGTGCACACCAACAGTTCTTCAGCCTGCACCCCCTTTTGCTTTAATACCCTTGTTGAGAGCATGTTCTACTCCCAGCTTACCTATGGTAGGCCAGGACAAGTTAATGACTTAACACCTCTGAAAGGTTTTCTTTTGAGTATTTTAGAGGACTAAGACAGTAGAAATGACTATTTCCATTCCGAATTATTTTATTGTAAAATTATCTTGCCATAAAACTTATACTAGTCTTTCTGACGTTAAATTGTACCATGCAAAAGAGTTCAGCAACTGTTCTCTTATGAAACAGCCAGCTATATTTTGAAGTAAACAAGAGCAGCTTTCAGGACAATGCATATTCTTGCTATTTTTATTATAGTTATGGTCACTAAGATGATAATCGTGACACCTCAGACATATTTCAGGGTTTAATTCCTCAGATAGTCCCTTCCTCTGGGGCGCTTACACTGCCAAGGCCTCACACTGAGTGCTATGTCACAGAAGCGGGTTAGATATAACCTGCAGTCACAACCACAAAACTAGAACCCACTGGCACAGGCAGAACAACCATGTGCTTTTGGTACATAGAACCACGTGACTTAGACATCCTGAAGAAGAGACTATCTTGCATGCATCCCTGTCTCTGAAACAGAGTGTGTTTCTGAGCCTGAATTTATTCACGCTTTGCTTGAGACAATTAAGCGAGGGCGTGAAGCTCGTTAGACTTCCCATTAGGCATACTTTTCTTTATGTTTACATTGTGTGTGCTGTTTGTGTATGACAGAATGCAAAGTCTGTGTCCCTTACATATAACCTGAAAAAAAAAACTGGGCCAAAATAATGCAAACACATATGTGTCTTTTAATGCTAGATGTTTGCTAACATGTCCATGTATTATGTTCTTATACAAAATTATAGATCCTGAGTTTTGATATAGAAACTCCTATAGTAATCTTACCCATACTTCTTAATCGATGATAGAAGGATTACTATTCTCTCTACCAATGAAAAAAAAAACCCACCACACTGTTAGGTATGAAGTCACATACTAGCCTGTATGCATCTTGAAACTTGAAACCATGCTTCTGTGAAGGAGGCATGCATTTATCTGTGGCCGTGTGAGCAGGACGATTGCCATAGTAGGAAGTCAATGCTGGCTGGTATTTTAAAGCTGAAATTAGATTCTCTGCTTTGATTATTCCATTGTGGGTCCCAGTTATATTTTAGTGTCCTTCACCCTTTCCTCCTTTATTATTTATAACCCATACTCTTTGAGCAATGACCAGTACTAATCTGTAACCTTCTGTCCTTCTGCCTGATTCGCTGCCTTTTTTTTTGAAACTCCAAGATTGAAGCATATATTCTGAGACTTTCTGTTAAAAAATATATTACATTTTTTCATATTTCTGAGCCTGAAATAAGAAATAAGAATCAGTCTTGGATTTGCTAGTCTCATTCATTTTCAGCAGGCCCGAGAGAGAGAGAGAGAGAGAGAGAGAGAGAGAGAGAGAGAGAGAG
>NC_034605.1:21875206-21878952 GCF_900095145.1 Mus pahari | reverse complement strand
GAGAGAGAGAGAGGGAGGGAGGGAGGGAGGGAAGGAGGGAAGAGGGAGAGAAGAAAGACAGGGGGTAAAGAAATTACATTTTTATATTCATTAGAGTTTTCTCACATTAAGGCACCAATATGCTCTTGCATATAAATTTGTTCCTGCTTTCTCTTGGTAGCTAGATTAATGCATTGTCTTCTTTCTGATGTTCCTCCTCCCTCAATCAACTCTAGCTTTATTTAATCCTCTCCATCCATGGTATCTGGGCCTAAATAATAACAACAACAAAAAAACAAAACAAAACAAAACAAAACCAATTCATTTGTTCTTGGTGCACATTAAAAAGAAGTAGGGCATGAAGCAGCATTAACAAGGAATCCCCTGCGGACTGGAGCATCCCTGGTTCTAGCCTTCTGAATGGTGCCTGTCCCTCCCACAGCTGATGGCTGAGAAGGCATCCTCTGCCACCAGGAGCTTTTAATTTCTTTACATTGTTCCGGTTGCTCTGATTCAATGCAAAGTGACAGCTTCCACTCCAGTGTGGCTCATTATCAGCTCTTACAGCGAGACAGCAAAGGCACACATCTTCATCTGAATGTGGAGACTATAGCCTTCCTTGTTATGACAATTCACTGGCTAAAGTATTAGGTCTCTCAGTAACGTGGGCATACCATCTCCCAGCCAAAGGAATCAGGGTTGTGCAAAGCAAATCAGGGGCACATCCTGTATCCCTTGGGATTTACAAACAGGAAGAATTTGATTTGAATAAAAACCACCAGGTAGAAGACAGGCAGCCTTCAAAGAGAGCCCGATTGTCAGGAGGTGCCAATAAATTTAAGCTATGGATCTAGAAATGGGTAGAGATGGTTTTGGGTTGCCCAGCATCTGATGCTGGCGTTATTTGTCCATGAGCACGCGCTCAGTGAGTAAGCTGTCTACTCAGTCTATGCTAGTTAACTACATACTGTGAACTTCTTTCCTATGTCTAGAAAAGACTGTGAGCTGTCTACTCAGTCTATGCTAGTTATATGCTAGTTAACTACATACTGTGAACTTCTTTCCTATGTCTAGAAAAGACTGTGAGCTGCACTGAACCTCATGGATGTTTTTTCCATACATGGTGTAGACTTTGAAGTAAAAATGATTAGATCTGACTCAAGATTTTCCTAACTGGATTCTAGTCACCTGTTCAAGGATAGCCTGCATTTTTCTCCTGGGGGTGATACAGAGCTACACTCTAACTCTGCATGTAAGAAAGACAGAACTAAATGAATGTATGATCTTTATTAAATAGATGCAAAGGTATATGTAGGTATTTATAATCTGATCCAGTGGCCTGAAGAAGAAATGAGATGTGCTTCAAATAATCACCATTCACTGCCTAATCAAACCACATGAGTAACTTTAAGTTTTCTGGTATTAATACTATACAAGTAAAAAGAAATGGGATAAATTAAATTCATAGTAACAACACTATAAAAGTAAAGAAGAAATAGGATAAAGTAAATTCATATGCTATTTAGACTTATACATAAAATACTATTTCAACATAAAAACCAAATTACTTCTGGGATTAAAGTCTTAAGCTTCTTTTAAAATATTTTTGATTTATTTACTTTATTCTACGCATATTAGTGTTTTGTCTGCATTTATCTCTGTGCACCACATCATTCGTGGTTCCTATGAAATCTTACCGACAGCTGTAAGAAACGGTGAAGGAGCTGGGACTCAAACCTGGGTCTTCTGCAAGGAACAACAAATGCTGTCCCCATGGAGCCATCTCTCCAGCCTCCTTTAAAACTCTCATGAGTTATTCTATACACTCTCCTTTTTGTTCCTACACATTATCTGATGTCTTCTTGTTACTTTTACTGATAGCATGTCCCTATTACACCTGTTCATTTGCAGTGCCGGATGATGTCAGTAGCTTATGGCTGCTATAGGAGACAGTACAGCGCCGCACAGGCAGAGAGGCTCATTGGAAGTTTGGATTTCTTACTAAAAAGATGTTTACTTTATACATTTCACTTGATCTTAGCCAAAAGGCTGAGAAGCGATTATACATTTCAATATTTTATTTTATTTTATTTTATTTTATTTTATTTTATTTTATTTTATTTTATTTTATTCTTTGATACAATTTTATGTAGCTCAGGGTGACCTCAAACTTGGGCAAGGATGACCTTGAACTCCTGACTCTCTGACCTCCACCTCCCAAGTACTGAAATTACAGGCATGAAGCCCATGTCCATCCTAAGAAAAGAATCTTGATAGTATTTTGTCTTAGGTAAGCAGCATCAATCCATTCATTCATTCATTCATTCATTCATTCAAGCAGTATTCAAGGTATGTTTTTGAAGCTACAGTAAAAATGAAAACGATATGCAAAAGTTAAAGGCAAATGACGAAGCTAACCTTCAGTGAAGAAGAGAGGAATGTGGGAGGAGCAGACACAGGTCTTGAAGAAAATAAAGACTCAAAGAGTGATGGGTGTAAGTTATGCTAACTTATTTTATATGGGGACAACAAATTTGTGACTGAAGGAGAGATTACGTTATGTGAACATCTGGGGAGAATTTCAGAGAGTGTCCCTCAAATCCCCAAGACAGGAAAGTAAATTTCCTAAATCCTGTAAGCCACTAACATGGCTTCAATTACTCTTGCTGGAACTGACTAGATCCAGGCCAGAAAGACCTGAGGCTGTAGTATACTGTGGGTACCTGGGTGTCCTACACAGAAGAATCAGTTTACATCATTTATATAAACATATTCCTTTTTTGTGGATTTATTCCCCTTTTAACTATACCATCCCTCTAGAAGTAAAACGTGGAGCAATATGACACATAGGACTTCTATTTTAGCTGTTCTGTGTTAACCAGGTATCTCATGATCAGCTCTACCTCTTAAATACAGGGAGCTGACTCCTGGACATGAATTGCATGTGGTGTGGAGCCCATGCAGCTAATCTGAACATTCATTTTGTTGGCACACCTAAAATATTTTATATAATTGAGCGACACGAGATGTATATCTTAGTTTAAGGTAAGCACTGAGAAATATTCTTACATACAGACTGAATGTTTAGGGTTCATGTGTGTACACAATTCTAGTCTACTGTCTGTCTTCGTGCAACACTCTGATTATTATCAGCGCTGCGTGTACACAGGATGGAATTGGTGGTATTTTATTCACATTCTAAATGTCTCTTGCTAGGAAACAACAAAGAAAACCAAAGCTATCCACATGCTTAGATCTGTGATCACCATACGCTCTCAGGCAGTCTAGCAGCTAGATATAAGCCATTTCTTATCTCCTGTTAGAATCACAAGTCATTCCTGCTGTCTGATTTAAGTTTTCTTTGGAGTGAAGAAAGTACATTTACCTTTGAAAGGAAATTCAGCTGAAATTCTGTATGAGTAGATTGGACTCCGAGAACAAATCTCTCTTACACATCCCTATTTAGTAAAAGACTGTCTAAATTCAGTTCGAAAGCCAGGATCAGGATAAGAGTGAATATTGCTTTTGGAATACTGTAGTGAAAATAAACATATCTGAAAAGACATGCTCGCCCCTCTGGTGTGTAAAGTGACCAAAAGAGGAGCAAAAGATTCAAGGGTGAGTGGCTTTACTCTGCTGCTGGGGCATTCCTTAGCATGGTTGGAAAAACCTAACTGAGTTGTATTTGATGATTTTTTCAGTTCCTTTGGAGAGTCTCTCTCTCTCTCTCTCTCTCTCTCTCTCTCTCTCTCTCTCTCTCTCTCTCT
>NC_034605.1:21870660-21874288 GCF_900095145.1 Mus pahari | reverse complement strand
ATATGAGAGACAGAGAAACAAAGAGAGGCAGAGACAGACAGACAGACAGACAGAGGCACAGAGAGACAGAGACAGAGATGATTTCTTGGTGTAGTGGTTAAATAACCTTATGTCAGCCCCCACTCCTCTTAATGGAGAAGGAAGGGGCTGAGCCATTGCTGAACAACCAACAGGCAGAACTAAACTCAGGAGAGCTCAGAGATTCCTGTTCTGTTTGTTACCTCTCTACACAAAGCTAATGAAGCTGTACTTTCACGTCAGGAAATCCCTCACAGACTTACAAATAATCAAGTCCATATGTGTACGTGGAAAAGTTGCATAATCACAAGAAACAATGACTTTTCCTTAGAAAAATCAACATAGAAATAAATTTGTTATTTTTAAGCAGGAAGAGAATATTTGGTTAGAACTCCTCTGGACAATGTTCTAAACTGCTTCTGAATTTTTAGGATGCGGGTGTGACCCAAGTCCCCACCAGTGAACAAGTGGCATTTAAAGAGCCATGTTCAACCAGAGGAGCCACTTGGGACTCAGCTGATGTTGAGCAGGAATTCGTGCTCCGGTTCCCACCTGCTGCCCAGAGCGAGCGGTGTTGCTCTGCTGCAGGTGAACCCGGCGCCGAAGCACTTTCACAGACCAGAAAGCATGACATTCCTTGTTACCAGTGGGAGGAAAGGCTAATTGAGAAGTGTGTATAAAGGCTGTAATGAGTAGCATTTACATGTATTGATTAGAAGTAGGGCCACCGTTTCTCATTTATCACCACCAGCAGCTGTGAAAATTTCCTTACGTCGATTGGCACGGCTCCTACTCCTGCTCCCCCAGTCCTTTATTGCCTTTCTCCCCCTTCCCCTTCTGAACGGGAGCGAGGATCCACCAGCTGGAATGGCCTGGTAATTACTCCAGCACCTCTACCAGCTGCCACAATTGCCAAACCGCTGGAGTGAAAAATTCCATCCTGCATTTCCGATTTTTTACATTACCATTGCATAATCATATTTGACGAATAATTAACCTGGGTTAATACTTCAGGGAGCCATTTGCAAGTAAATTGATAAGCTGAAGTGCTGTAACGGCTCACAGAGGCTGAGGACTTTAGGGGAGGATCACCGCTGCTGTGGCTGACTCTGGGCAGTGAGTACTTTTTCTGACCACCACACTGACCAAGGCTGGCACTGTTTAGAAGAGCTACTCAGTGAGTAAGACAAACAAAGACCCTAGATCTAAAGTCACCTTCATCAGCTGGCATCTCTGTCTTAAAAGGCTAGCCTTCCTGTGGGATGGGCGTTTAAATGCCATAACTTCATTTTTGGAAGTTTACTAATGCGGATGGGGCTTGATGGTTTTTAATAAATTACTAACAATATTTTGTCTTTGTCTTCGGGCTTTCTGCCTGAGCAGTGGGAAGCAATGTTCTTCCTGTTTACAGCAGCCATTGCAAAGAAGAGGAATATGTAGGGGTAGATATAAGGTCCTTATTTCCAAATTAAAAAAAAAAATGAGCTTGCTAGTCCTTTTAGAAGGCTGTAGAGCTGAGCAAGTGGGAAACCATCAAACACAACCATCTAAATTCAAACTTCTTAGTATAGTTGATAATTGTAACTTCTTTGTGTGTGGCCAGCTGGTCTGTGGATTTTTTTTCTCACTTTCTTAATTTGAATACTTCCTGATTTCTAGTCTCCTCGCTTTTAATTTAGGGCCATGTTCTCTTCCAAGAATCAGAAGGGTAAATCACAAGCTCATGATTTTAGAAATGTCTGGGCCATTCATTGGGCCTTGGTATATGAGCTCAGCATCTTTCTAATAGCATATGTGTGCAGAGGCTCAGCAGAAGTCAGTGCCCAGCACAAAGCAGTGCTGTAAACATAGTACCTTTCAGACTTGACTGCACCACCAAGTGAAATCAGGGGCCAAACAATATAACACAATTGGTCACATACTGATGGAATTAAATGTCACTGTTAACATGACTTGTAATTGGTCTGAAGAGAAACAATGTTCAGGGTAACAGTGACTCAAAGTCGTGAGAGTGTGGTGTTGGGTGAATAGTGGAAAGAAGGAAGAAAATGAGATTGTTTTATATGGAACATGGTTCCAGGTTGCCGACCTCTTTCTTTTAGAGTTTACATATGATGCTATGCTGACATCTTTCTACACTAGGAACATCTTCCCTGCTCAGTGGTGTGTGAGGTTATCTCCTTGACATGTACGTTATGAATTCCTGGGAACAATGAAACAAGTCAATCCAGCTCATGAAATATCACGTTCACGTAGCTTTATCCTTAGCTACTGACAAGCAGGAACCTGCTGCTTGTCAAATATACCCTGTGAACATGTCTTATACTGTTTGCATGCAATCACATGACATTACAAACTACTGAGGCCAGGAGAGCCTGCCCGTATCATTCCTCATGATGTCTCTGATCAATGGAGTCTGCAGTTGTTAGAGTTCCTTGAGCTTTTAGCTCACGTAAGACTAAGAAGAGAATATCACATCAGAGGAAGACAGCTGCCGTGTGTAGCCTATGTGCTGTGGTTTGGGTCAGGAGCAACCACAGGAAATCATTTTGCTTTCTGAAGTGCTGAATTAGAAAGATCAGGGATATTCCATTGTGTCTGCAATGGACAACGAAGAGGCCATGTGGTGAAAGATGGTCTCTCTTTGCTTGCCAGGTTTCTAAATGATTATGGGTACGTTGGTATCCATATCAATATACTCAAGGAATTAAATAGTACATGTCTTTTCTCTATATTCTATCCCGTTTAGTTTCTTCAAGGCACTCCTACTCTGAGATTTGTATGTTATTATTGGCCAGTTTCATGTATCTCCCTAAATAGAATGTATACTTCTGTTGGTCACTATAACTTCTAATGATCACTATAACATTATCCGATGCTTTTCATGTATCAGCCAAGAGTGTGGCTAGATAAATAGTTCACTGTACAACTATGAGCGTCATAGTCACAGACACCGTAGTGTGACACCCCTGTTGGCTCTACCTGCAGATCCAAGTGTCAAGGACATACAGAAGGAGCTAGATGTCCCACAGTGATTTTGAAAAGAATGAAATTTTCTTATGTGACCATAGACAGAAATAACTCTTGCTGCATTGCTGAGCAAAATCATAAAATAGTGGTTCTTTAGCATGTGAGATAATCACCTGGTTAGGGTTTAAAACAAATTGTTGAACCTACCCGGAGACTCGGACTCAGTGTGACTGGGTAAGGCCCAATTATTTTCATTTCAATCAATCCCCAGACACTGCTGCTTCTACTTCAAGAACCACTGTGAGACTAAGGAGCTGCTGAGTGTGAAAGTGCTTCTTGTGCAAGCATGGAGACCTGAGTTTAAACATTCACTACCCCCCCCCCCCAAAAAAAAGAAGCAGGGCATGGTGGCACGTGACTGTAACCACAATGCTTGAAGTACAGACAGAAGAATCCTGGGGGCTTGCTGGTCAGAGATGTAGCCGAATCACTGAGCTACAAACTCAGGGGGAAACTTTCAAAAATAAGACAGAAATTGATTAGAGAAGACATACAATATAAATCTCTAGCCTGTAATTACTCATGGGTGATCTCTCTCTCTCTCTCTCTCTCTCTCTCTCTCTCTCTCTCTCTCTCTCCT
>NC_034605.1:21843639-21870639 GCF_900095145.1 Mus pahari | reverse complement strand
CTCTCTCTCTCCTCTCTCTCTTCTTCTCTCTCTCTCTCTCTCCTTTACACACACACACACACACACACACACACACACACACATACACACAGAGTTACAGAATCTACAGATCATAATAATCGAAACAAAAATGAAAAATTAAGTTCAACACATAGATCTTGAATATTTAATAAGGCCCATCCTATTAGAGAAAGAAAGAACATGGAGTTGAATGGATAGATAGTGCCTGAGGGGCATTAGGGAGAGGAAAACATGACCAAACTATAATGTATGAAAAAACAGAAAGGAACAATACATATCCTGTGATAAGTACATGAAACACATGCCAAGAAATTCGACTACCTTTGTCAAGAAAAAGTTATGATCACTAATAAAAACTTCTAAATCCACTGAATGTATTATTTAAACTCACCAATTCAAGTGTTCACTGTGTATCAAGTGTTGCCCTAGGCCAGGGTCTAGCAGTAAACAACATGCCAAAATTTGCAGCACCTGTAAGTTTATTTGCTGCAAATGAGAACATAAAAATGATATTCTACATGAAGAAGGCAATAGGCTAAGTCAATTAAAAAAAAAACAGAATCAGTAAATGAATAAAAAGAGAAAAGTCTAAGTACAAGACTATGAAACTATATTCAACACCACATCAGAGGAACTACTCAACCATACTCATTGCAAGATAATTATTAATACTAGTAACTTCGTTAGTATAATATGTTGAATCAGTAAGTCTATGACTTTTAAGAATGTTGCTCTCAGAATATGAGCGAGTATTTGATGAAGAAGCGAGATGTCCTGAAATACTAAGAACCTAAGAACGACAGACCGTATACCAAGCTGATGAGGTAGATGTGAAAGGAGGAGCCGGCTTCACACTTCCCTGAGACGTGGGAGGCAATCCCATCTACACCACACACAGAAGATGAGTTTTCCTCATCGCCATTGCTATTAAGCATTGTTTGAAAGTTCAGGTAAATACCATAAATAATACAAATAAGACTAGTGAGCGAGGAGAGAAAAGTATGGCTCTGAGAAGACAGTATGATTAGACACACCTTGGCAATCCAAGGCAACCACTACATAATGTTTTGAATTAATAAGCAAGTTTATCACAAGTGGATGGCTGCAGGATAAATATACAGGGAGCAATAGTATCTCACAAAGCAGTAATAACATATTAGAGGATACAAAGATATGAATTATCAAATGTAACATCTACACAAAGAAAAACATGAGGTTTTATTGAGAACCATGAGAGTATTTGAGTAATTGGGTTGTTTGTTTTCTTGACTCTGATTTTTCCTTAGTTCCTTGTATATTCTGGATATTAACCCTCTGTCAGCTGCATAGCTGGCAAAGAATCCCTCCCACACTCTGGGCCTCTGCTTCACTCAATCGATTGCATCCTTAGCTGCACAGAGCATTTTAGTTTGGGGGAGATCTACTTGCTAAGTGTTGATCTTTATTCCTGAGCAAATGGATTCCTATTCAGACAGTCCTTGATTACACTTACGTCTCAAAAGACACTACCTTTTAGTAGTTTCAGCATTTTAGGTTTTTCACTGAGGTATTTGGTCATTTGGAGTGAATTTGTACAGGGTAATTGGTACAGGTATAATTTCATTTTTCTGCATGTGGACATCCAGCTTTGTCAGTGCCCTTTGGAAATGCTCATTTCATTTCTGAATGGGATAAAGATACAATAAAATGATGGATTTTTTAAAAATCCAAGCCAATAGCTTTTGTGTAATTGCAATAAAACAATCCACAATAGATTACTTGAGTGGAGTCACAAAACCCAAGTCTTAATAAGCAAAATATTAAACAGTATAAAAAGTTTGAGAAGTTAGCTGGATGGCATGAACTTGGAGTAGATGTGTCTACTAGATATTAAAATTTATTATAATGGTGTAAACACTGGATAAGCAAAGTTCTGTAACCAAAACTAAAGAACAAATTCAAATAATGCTGACAGATAATTCTGAGACAGGTTTAAGATGTTTGAAGTGTCAAGCAGTGTGATTACAACAGTATATTTGTAAGTTCATATAGAAGGGTATAGGTGTTCTGACAAGCTGGAGTCTAATGTGACTGGGGTACAGTTAAGATTAGCACAGTCTGCCACCATTTAAGAAGGACTCTTTAATGTATTTGCAATACAGGCAATCTAAAATACATAATCAGCATTTTCCTCAAATAATCTTTTAAAAAATTAATTTACTTATTGATCTCCTCCAAGAATCTTAAGAGGGAATACTCAGAGGTATATATTAGTTGTGAAGAGTGTAGATGTTCTTTATAATTTTGCTAACAGTAGCATTGAAATTCAAAGTAATTTACATAATAATCAACAGGGAAATATAAAATAAATANTGCTACTTATATAACATAATATTTTGAAATTATTAAAACTAGGATTTGAATGGCTTAAATGTTAATATATTCAGTTTTCAGGTTGAAAATGTTTTTCACGGTATAATTCTATTTTTAACCAATATGCACACATAACAAATAGAGAAAAATATGTTGATCCATTAGCAATGGTTTCTCCTGAGATGCCAGACTTGTAGGATTATTTTNTAGTTTAAATCTTTTACTTTTTTAAAAATTATACTTGATTATCACAAAACAAGCATTAATAAATNTGATACATNTATGAAGATAAGAATAACACATTTCTTATTACATTTTGTGCCTAGCTCAACAGTCACCTCTTCTGTGAATTCTTTGACAATTGGCATTAATCTTATAGACTCCACGTGNCTCTTCATACTCCTGNGTATATATTCCTGGGAGAGTTACAGTGAGATGTAAGCATACCAATCTCTCCCACTTCTAAGCTTCTAATGGTGAGGGTTATTGTGTGGGCCTGCACTAAAAACTTTCTGTGAGAACTATCTCAAAACTCTGAGAAGAGATTCTGGAAGCTTGCAGTTAGAAGATCGGTTAATTCAGTTGGTCTGGGGATTAGGGAAAAGAAACCAAGGGCAACACTGGCTACCTTAGCCAATGAATATCACCATATACATTACAGGAAACTGATGCTCTGTATTATTTTTCTCTTAACTGAGATGATGTTACTTTTCTACATGCTTATACACAGTAGAAAAACATCACAATATTGTATTTAGGAAAAAAGTGTTTAGATATTAGACTATGTTTACACTCTGAGAATTTAATAAGACAAAGTTTACAGGCAAAATACCTAACCCATGATGGGCCTATTGTATTGTCCCAAAGAGAACTGGGTTGCTTGCTAGAGTCTGACTAGTACACCCATCTTTACTTCACATCATAGAGCTTCAGTCCACGTGTCCTCCCTGTCTGTAGAAGGAGGTGTCATTTGCTTCAGGGTCACTTCCATGAGCATAAGTCCCAGGCAGTTCCACAGACCTATGTACTGAAGGATCTTATCTGTGCTTTAATACTCTAGTCTCACCATCTGGAGCTTTTTAACAGCGTTTGCAAGGACCCTGCATTATCATTTTGCACTGGCACTAAAGATACACGGTCAGCTCTGCTCAGGATGGAAACCCATCTTTCTGAAAGCACCGTCATTCCATAGGAACATAGAACTTGATTATCAAGGTGTTAAGACTAAGCTTTGTCTGGCTTTGCTCCTGCATGAGAAACTGCCTTTGCCCCAGGGAAATATCCTCTTACAAGCAGATCCTTCCAGAACTGACGGGCTAGCCTGGGGCAGCTATGATGGCACCTGGCTTACATCTCCTCTACTTTCTTCGTGCAGTCTACTTCCTGAGGTGTTTGTAAGAACCATTCTCACTCATTGTCACGAAAGCCTTCTGCTTTATCTTAGGGTTTTTTTTTCATCTTTTATTTTCTATTTTTCTTTTTATCAAAAATAGATGTTTGTGGTAAGATATATTCAGATTACAGTTTCCCTTCCTCAAGCTTGAGAGCTTGCTATTAAATGTGTCCCTGAAATTTCATAGTTGGAGGTTATTTATCCAAATCATGGCTGATTGTGGTTTGAATAAGAACCCACAACCATAGGCTTGAGTGCTTTGTCCTAGTTGATGGCCCTGTTAGGAGAGGTCATGCAACCTTTGGGAAGTACAGCCTTAGTGTTGGAAGTAGGTCATTAGGAGTAAGCTTTGATGATTCATCTTCCAGATCTGATCTCTCTCTCTCTCTCTCTCTCTCTCTCTCTCTCTCTCTGCCCCCTGTACTTCCTGTGTGTGATTGAGTTGTACTTTCTCAGTTCCTTGCCCTTGCTCTGAATGTTGCCCTGTCATTCTGGACTCTCTTTAGAACCATCATCCAAAGCTAACTCTTTTATAAGTTGCTTCTGGTTACAATGTTTTAGCACAGAAACAAAAATTAACAAATACAAAAGTAATAAAGTTTAAAAGCAATCATGAAAGTAGGGCCCTCGTGATAGACGGAGTGGCCTTATAAAGAGGAAAGATCAGAGTAGGAACATGCCCTTTCTGCCATGTGATGCCCCTGCCTGGTCATGACTCAGCAAGATGATCCTCCTCAAAACCTAAGCAGACACTGTGCCGTGCCATGTTCATGGATTTCCAGAACTATGAACTAAATAAACGTATGAACTTTATGCCTTTCCTAGTTTGTGGCATTCAATTATAGCATTAGAAAATTGACTAATCTGGGGCATTACCCTGTAACTCCCACTTTTACCAGCACAGGCACAGGGTTCCTGTTTATTTCTATTTCTCACCCTCTGTTTTTAAATACTGGGTCAACAGGAATCTCACGGACAGAAGAAATAGCGCATGCTAACAAGTTCCAATGGTTCCATTTGTTTGAATAGCTACAAATACTTCCAGAGTGGCTGGGGCATGAAAATGGGAAGGGACTGTGCTAGTTTCTCCTAAGATGATATCAATGTATTTATTCCTGGTTTAAAAACCAAAGTCGGAAATCAAGATATTACATGCACTCTGGGGGAGAGGGGGAGGTTAGGTGTGTGTTTTCCCTGGCTTCTTTTACCTTCTAGTGGGTTGTGACTCTGACCTTCTACTCTCTTCTCCATGACCTCTTTCCTCTTCCTCTGCGGGTAGTTAAGTCCATCTGTGGCTCCTTGTTCTCACAACCCATAGAGACAACACAAGATGATTTCTCCCATCTCAAGCCCTTTAGCATTATGACTTCTGCAAGTAACTTTTCATCCAAAGAATCCACTGATTCAGGGATTAGAAAATCGACAGCAGTGGAAAAGAACATTATCCTGCTTGTAATGGGAAGGAAGTTGAAATGGTCTTGAACAAATTGCTTAAATTTTGCTAAATCTGGGATCTCCATTTATGGTCATAGGGAGTTCTTGGGAGCTCCTAAGAGTCTGCCTTGGTAGACTTGGCTTAAGGAGCAAGGACAGAAAACCAGAGAGAGAAGTGTTGCAGGTCAGGGCGATTGGCTGAGCTTAGAGGCCTCGCCTTGCTCCTTGTTGGCCAGTAGAGTCTATGAGTTGTGGACAATCAGAAAGTTATAAGTAATACTGAGGGATCCTAGCCTTCTGGCTCTCACCAGGGCCTCTAAACCTTAATGTCAGGCATTTGTGGACTATCCTTGCAGGTGTACCTGTTCCCTGTGCTCTCCCTTCACATGGATGCTTGAAGGTCACAGATATGACAACTCACCAATGTCCAGAACATCTCATCTCTCAGTAACAGGGTTTCAGGAAAGCAATTTGTTTGGGAGTCCAGGTTTTATGGAACAATATGGGGAAGTGTGCAGGAATATCCCCTCTTACTATGGGCAAGCCCAAGTCTTTTGGATCATTTCAAATGCAGCTCACATTCAGACGTCTGGATATCCCCAAGACCTGATATACCACATGAGGATGGGCAGAGAATATGAAGCAGGGAGCTTTGCAACTCATTTGCTCTTCTAGATCCCCGTGGTCACTTTTCAATAAGTTCTTATATTTCTTTATATCTGGAACACAATAGTGGAGATTTTTCTGTGTGTTTTCAAAATCTTAAATGCTAGTGTATTGTCCTGAAAGGATATATATATTAATACTTCAAGTAATGTGAATACTTTATCAGTCCCACAAAAAATTATTGGTCACCAAAATAAATAGTTGTTCTTTTAAAAGTTTACATAGGTTCTCAGGAATATGGACCAAGACTAAGCAAAATATTGAAACCATTTCACACCAAACCAAAAAACCATGGTTCCTCCATATGCCATTGTATCTCCTAGGGTCTGGAGTGGCTCTTGCCCCTTTAACATAAAGCAGATGCTGTGTGGTGAAATGTCTAGGCTTTTGCCTGGTAGCTTGGGCTTGCCTTTGCAGAGAGCTTTGGTCTGCTTGTTGCCAGCAGAACATTTTCTGATGGGCAGCAGGGACGACTGCTCAGGAACACTCTTCTATTACATGCTGCCAGGCAGGAGAGAGAGAGTAAATGGAATGCTTGTTGATATCATTGTGTATTTAGCTGCAAGTCTATTTTAAAGAGAATTCATTTATTCTGCTAACTAAGGCAAAGAAGAAAAACATGACTTTATAAAGTTCAACACACAATGAAATTGGGTTGTCCGTGAAACCTCATACACTCTTGATTTTGTTTTCTTATTGATGTTTTGTTGAACTATAAAACTCCTGGCTATGAGAAACACAATAAGCCAACTGCTCATGACCCTAGAAGAACTTTGCATTTCTAGTTACATTCTACTTTATTTGATCAGTGTTTCCTCAAGCTAGGTAAAAGAATTTTAGCTCGTGTGCCACCCTTCCTCTAGTTCACTTGCTCAGCTAAGAGATGTGAACAGTTTGATACAATTTCCAACATACTATATTTTGATAAATATTTAAAGAATGTGTATATGATTACATAATCCATACATACATAATATATGCATTTAATTCAAAGTAATCATATTTTAATCAAACAAGCTTTATCAGAGTATAATTATTTGGATGCTAAGAAATAAAAGAAACATAAACCACATCTCTCACATACCAAGGGATATTTAAAAGAAAAAAAACTCAAAATTCTGAAATAACTTTTTGTTTTGTTTTGTTTTGTTTTTTGAGTCAGGATTTCTCTGTATAGCCCTGGCTGTCCTGGAACTCACTCTGTAGACCAGGCTGACCTCAAACTCAGAAATATACTTGCTTCTGCCTCCCAAGTGCTGGGATTAAAGGCACGTGCCATCACTGCCCAGCAATAACTTTGTTTTTAACAAATACACAAGGAGAAAATATTTCACACTGAAACCATATTAAGAAGCCCCCTTGGCTCAATGTCTCCATGAGGAACCTCAAAGTGATGGAGGCTAGAATCTGAAAAAGTTGCAAAGAACATAGGGTAAATCAAGAATGAAATAACCTCCATGTTTTAGTCACCAATCGTTCCTTCTTGAACCAGATACGGTCTAATGGTCTAATGATACTATGATTAAGACGCAATCTGTCCTTAAGGACTTGTGTTGGATAGAGCATGGGTCTCCAGTGTGGTACTGTGAAGTAGAGGGATCTTTAAGAGGTTGCACCTAGCAGGGGTCCTTAGGTCAATTGTGGATATGCCTAGAGTGTCTCTGGCTTCCTGTCAGATATGATCCTGCACACACTTGGCCACTGTGATACTACATGCCATTAGGACCCTACCAGAACTGGACAAGTCTCAGAAGCCTGTCCTTGAAAATTCCGAACTACTAAACAAATAAGCTTCTCCTGTAAAGAATAAATTCGTCCTGCTGCAGGTATTATGCTGTAGAAACAAAGGCATAACCAATACAAAATGCTGGTGTTGAACTTGCTGAACACCACTGAAAAAAGCATGCAGTAGGGGCTGGCTGAAGCCAGGTTTGGTTCACCAGGGAAACTTATGGAAAGCTCCATGTGGATTAGAGACTGGAAGAGGAGAACATTTTTAAAATAGTGAAAAGCATCCGAGGCAAAGAAGAGCAAGGTTTCCCTGAACACTATCTGCTTTCAAAGAAAGATAGACGACTTAAACCTTTGCGGACTAAGAGCCACATAGAATATGGGGGCTGGGGGCTGTATTTATTAGCTTTTCAACCTCAAGGCTTGAGCTGAGCAGGTCTAGGCACAACGTAGGTGACTGGACTAAGATAATTGTTAAAACAAATAGAAGGTGCTTAATGCAGGGATAAAGGGGTCTGGCCTGCAAGGTTAAAGTCTGAACTTCCTGGGACAAATTCTTTGTGGACAGATTACCAAACAACTTCTCCAAGATTCACTGGCAGGCAGAGGAAAATGGGTTCCTGAGAAATCTGAAATTCAAAAGTTGAAATGAAGTCTGTGGGCAAATAACCAAAAAGGCATTCTTAGGAGGGCTGTTACAAAAATCAGCAGTAGAAGCAAAGAGCTCAAGCACCAACAGGGTCCTTGCCTCCTACCCACCAGCTTTCCTCCTTCCCTCTCCATCTCTGAACTCCCGCCTCCCCCGACCCAAGTGTTTCCCAGTGCTCACCAGCACACACCAGGAACTCATAAGCCAGAACCTGCCTTGAAAAGTGCCTTGGTAAAAACACCATCACCAGTTTCTCTTGACTGTTGAATCAAGTTGTATGAAAAAGTACGGAAAAGTTCATTTAATAGGGAATATCTAGATCTAGTTTATTGACGAATGAGTTAGAAACAACGCCACGCGCATGTCCTGCACTAGAGGAGTCTGCTCTGTTAAAACTATTCTCACACTGCACGATCCATCCTGAAAACTGCAGGTGTGTCTGACTTTGAGAAAATCATGTCTCGTTTTTTTAATTTTCATTGTAAACTCATCAGGGTTCTCTTTAATTCTCAATGCTTTTGCACAAGCCCTAATGTTGCATGTAATTTTAAAAACACACTATCCCCTTTTCGAGAGCTCAGCCCGAGCTCCCTCAACCTCTTGCGGCTGGCTCGGCCAAGCTGCCAATGATCCCCCGCCTCACCCCCAACCTCCCAGTCCACTCTTGTGCCCTTTCTCCTGCCCACCTTAGTCTCTGTGGATGGAAAACACTAGGCAATTTTAATATTTTAAAACTAGCCAGGAAACCATGTCTTGAAAAACCAAAAACCAAACCAAACCAAACCAAACAAACAAACAAAAAAAAACAAAAACCAAAAAACAAACAAACAAAAAAACAAAAACAAAAACAAAAACCCAACAACAACAAAAAACCTAGCCAGATAGCTCAATGGCTGGGCGAAGAATATCCTTCTCCACCCTTCTTGTTCTCTGCCCATGGTGGAAGGCTACAAACTATAGATGCCCAGACACCTACATGTCTGCCCCTCCCTTCACTCCACCCAGCTCTGACTCCTCCCTCTTGTTCCCCGGTCACTTTCTCCTGGGTCCCGGAAGTCCCACCTTTTGCCTTTTGCCCAGTGATTGGCTTTTGCGGTCTTTATTGACACAATCAAGAACCAATTAAAGAAACGACACTGCTACCCACACCCTGACATTTCTCATTTCTTTTGAGTTTATTGTATTGCAATTTTCTATGCCCTGTCAGTCCCAAGTAAGTAAAAACATAGAGCATTTTGGCACATTTCTGTTCAGAGAAACAGGTGTGTGTGTGTGTGTGTGTGTGTGTGTGTGTGTGTGTGTGTTTATGTGTGTGTGTGTGTATGTGAGCATTGCGTTATTGCTCTCTAACATGTCTACCGCCAAAGTCGCCGTAGTGAATGACTCATGGTTGAGATGATGTCTATTGCTCTCTCGTGCCCCCACAGAAGTGCTCTTAGACAAAACTGTCAATCGGTGCGATAACCATAACAAATTCTTTAGATTTTCTGTCTTGGGGCTTACCTGGACTGGAGGGACAAACCTCTGCAGATTTTGAAGTATCCCCTTCCTTCTCCTCTGGATCGCTTGGTCTGTCCCAGCCTGTTTTCTCTAGTGTAATTTACAATATACTTAGCAATGGCCTTATGCCAAGAAGGATATGACCCTCTTACATATTAGCATCCTTGCTCACTCACACTGGGGTTTTGTGGTGATTTCTCATCAATGGGTGATTACCATATACGTTGTGAATATTCTGAACGCAGTGCGGTTGACATTGGCATGGAGAAGGTGACGGTGGGGAAGGATGTTGTGAACATCATGCTTTAAATATGTTTTAAGTCAGGCAGACTGCTAACGTCCAGAAGTTTCCATTTAGCATATTTAGATATAAGGATCAGGTGACTATTATTAATGAAATCCTAGAAAGTGAGTTATGGGGAAAAGGGACTGTGGTGTACTGAAATTAATACTTTTGCAAATCTAGTGCACATTTACGTTCAATTGTAGGAAACAATATGTGAACTAGATGTATATATGAATATACACAAACACTCTGAAAATATAAACTTAGCCAGTTTGGAAGCTGATATTCCCTACAACTTTGATGATGATGATGATGATGATGATGATGATGATGAAGATGATGATGATGATGTGCCAGTGAGAGGATACGGGTACTTATAGTCAAGCCTAAACACCTCAATTTTATTAGTAGGTCCCACATGGTGGAAGGAGAGAACTGACTTCTATATGCTGTCCTCTAATCTCTATACATCCAACACACACACACACACACACACACACACACACACCCCTTATATTTTAAAAGTAATTTTCAAATGTTTCAGTGATTTCAAAAGGAAGATTCACTCCTTTCCACTTCTAGACCACTCATGAAGATATGTTTAAAATATCTTTTACCATAATATGAATATGACAGACACTATTGTGAAAATACACCATATCATTTCATAACTGGGGTGAGCCCCACTCTATCAACAGAAAGGTTGGTAAAGGACAGGAAGGAATTTGTTTTCATCTAGTTGGTCACTGCGTCACTAGATACTTTCTTATATGCAGACACTTTGGTGAGTTCAAGTAGTACCTTTTTGAGAATCAACAGGATGAACCAAGGGAGTAGGTGGGCATTATGGGAGCTAGCTCACCCCTTACTATATTCTGATAGCTGTAAGTCCCTTTGTTCCTTTCCACTCCTGGCCTGAGGGTCCCATCTTGCCTGTTTTGATGTTATAACTCTCAGTTTTCTCTGACATGACCATTTCTGGTCCAAATATCTCCTCCCTGGATCAGAACTGGTCTTAAATGCCCACTCCAGGCATGGAGCTGACTAAAATGTGGGTGGTGATGATAATTACTTCTTAAGGGCTTTTATGGCCACTTAGGTATTCCTTGGATCTTTGGGGTACTAGGGAACACCATTAACACCACAGTTGTGAAAGAGAAGAGAACAACTGCCTAAATTAACATAGGTAATGGGATGCAGATCCATCATTCCATCTGGGTCAGCCTCTAAACACCTTGCTCCCTCAAAATACTTGTGGGAGACTTTGAGTGGTGATAGTGGGGTTAGAACTGGTGACACTGTAGCTACTATCACCGAGAAAAAGTGTTTCAGTTCAGAATGGAAGAAGTTGGTGGGGTCTTAGGAAGAATGAAGGGTCAGATTCTGGATTGCAGAGTCTCAAGTATATTTATTTGCTGAAGAGAATGCAGAGATAGGGAAGCAGTGGAGAATCCAGGAGACAGATGGGATGCTGATAATGAAGGGCTCAAGAAAGCAAAGATGGCTAGAAGAGGATTCAGACCCTTATGGAAGCATTATTGGGTGGCATTCCCCCACTAATGGCTCCATCCCTTACACTTCCTCTCAGAGCTTAAGATAAATCACCCAATCTCTGGACACGATATGAGCTTTGACATATACCACTGACCATGAAGCCTCTGTTAAACCTTTAAAGTCTGAATCTTTATCTAACTATATATTTATGCAGAATTTCATGAGAATAATCATCATAATACCTTTGAAAATTACATGAGGCAGTATGTAGAACGAAACTAAATTTTATCCTGTAGAAAAAGAATATGTTTCTTACATAATAAGACTTTTTTCTAAGGGGACTATGTGAAATTCATTAATTCTGCTCATACTTATGTAAAATCTTCTACTCTCTAGGACATTAGAAACTGCTCTCCAGGGTTCTCATCATGGTTCTAAACACACTGCTAATATGGCAGTGCATTCTCTGTTTTAAATATGGGCTTATGCTTCTTCCAGAAGGTTCTCTCCTTAGGAAGTTTACCATCTGGAAGGCCCAGCAGTGATTGATCCTCGTTAAAAAAGCATTTTAACAAGCCGGAGCCTCTGCACAGGGAAGTGGGTTTATGTTTCCAGTGACTGTCCTTAAAGTAGTTATAGAGGTCAGCATCAATCAATACATCATTCTGAACACGTGCATGTTCTCTGGGGATCCATTAGCTGGTGATGATGACTAGTCATCAGCTTCCTTAGACCAGAAGTCCTGGAGACACAATTTCTAACCCTTTAAACTGTCCCACCCTTTCTCCCTCTTAAAGTAGATAGATGGATCTTCAGAGTTTGTTGTACAGAGGTTTCTATGACAGCAGGGCGGCATCTATGACACCCACTCCCTTTAGTAAAGAAAAGGAGAAAATGCCTGCTACCATCTTGTAGTTTCTGCTTTTTCCTTACTCTCAAATAAGGCATAGAGACAACCTTCCGAAATGGTTGGATTCATTTAATTCCTTGCAGCATCGTGCCATGGCAGCGATGGGCTTTTGCTGTAAATCCCACATACTTCACTACATGGTTACTGTAAGGGCTTAGGCTAGACAGCATCTGAAAGCCACTGCTCCATACTATGACAGAATAAATATGGTATAGGACTATGGATAGCCCCCCATTGAGATAGAGTGGAAAAATCCACACAAGCCATTGTTTTCCCTATGCCTTTTTGCTGGTAAGATCATCAGGAAGGAAAATGAGTGGGATACTTCTTTTGGTAGCCAGAATTCCTGCTTGATACAGAGGGTGCCTGCAGCTTATTTTTATATCCCATACTTCTTGTCACCATGAATTTTAATTGGGTAAGGCTAGATCTGAAATTGAAGTCCAAGGCACCAGAAAGAACTTTGCCCACACCTGGATGCTTTAGAATTTTTCCTAAATATTCATATCTGATTAATTCTCCTAGGAGACTTTCTGATTCAATCGAGGGCAACATGACCACCTATGTGATTAAATGGATCCAGGCTGGCTTTGTAAGACTAACTACAGAAGGAGTTTATGTCACTGATCTGACAGAGTACATGCTGCCTCTCCTCCTGTGACTGGAGAGAGACATGAGGGGAGTGGTATTGTAGTCTACTCAAATCCTCTCTTCTCATCATTAGTCATGATGTTTCCCAAGGATGTTAGCAGGAACCATCCCCTCCCCCCAATAGGTACTAGGTGGTTAAAATACAGGAGTGGGAGTTTAGTGTTCTGGACTTCTTTCCATGTCTGGGTTCACTCAGACTCCCAGGGTCAAGTCACTTCTGAGGCCCCCTCAGCTCTGTTCCTACTCTACATCCACCTTCAAATCCTGTTGCTCCTCACTGCTGATGAGACATGGTCTGCACACTTTCATTTCTGTGTGTGTGATTCTATGTCTATTTTTCAACGTTTTTGCTGCAACATTCTGGGAAAGTGTGATTTAAATTTCCTACGATCCAAATCATTTTCTAGTTTACTTATAAGTGATTCGGAAACAGTCGGTCCCTGGAAATCTGACGACCCGATAAAATGTATCTTTCAAATCAACCTGGTGCTGCCTTTTTATAAAGCTAAATCACCCAAAGCCAGGGTGCCGAGCTAAGAAGCCGAGAACTTCTTTCTGAGGCTGGCTGTCACTGTGGGTCAGAAAATACACAGCCGTGCTCCTGTGTGCTCACCCAAGTGTGGTCTCTGGGGAGAGAAATAAGCGTTGGTTTTTGACAGGTTTATCTGCTTTTAGCCAATAAGAAATAGTTTCTGCAGTGATGTGCATTGCACAAGGATGGTTTGAACGACTTAGTGTCAAAACCAGAGACCAGTATAAGGTTGATGGAGAAAAGGATTGATATATATTATGTATTATGAGTAAAGTTAGAGGGTTGAAGAGCAATTCTGAGCATTCAACACCAACAATGGCAGTTTCTATTGCTTGTTTAAAAAAAAAATAGGTTGATCTGTATTTGAACTGATGTAGCTTTTCTTTCTTTCTTCTTTCTTTCTTTCTTTCTTTTTTTTTTTTAAATGACGCCAACCTGGGGTTGATGTGACAGAACTAGTGCCTTCCTCATGTCAATCAAAGCTCACAGACACAGCAACCTCACTGATTTTTTTTCTACAATGTGGTCACAAGACATTGTTTAGAGAAAATACTGTGGTCAAGAGCATAAAGAAAATACGGATTCATTTCAAATTATGTGTTTTATGTCCAAGTTTCTGAATGTCAAGCATAGAGTTTGGATAAATTTCCCTTTTAAGGTATAACACTGAAAACAAATCAGTGTGGCCTCAAATAATGCCTGTACTTGACAATAGTAGAAGAGGATTAATTAGAAAGATGAGGACAGTGGTAATCCAATGGTGCTTAGATATGAACAGGTCAAAGAGCGCTATTTGCAATACCATTTACCCAGTTATTTCTCCTCCACCCCTGTGTGATGCTTGTTTCCCTAAAGGACAGGATTGGAAGCAGTCTACAGCTGAGTCCCTTATCCTAACAAGAGCATGCAGGACCACGAAGAGCCACGGTGCTTCTCACCTTATCACGTCAGTCAGGTTGCTGAGAAACCAAGAGAACAGACATGGAATCTTTTGCACTGATAAATAGAAACAAATGTAATGTATACTGTGATAAATAATGCTCACAGGAAGGTGGGAAGCACATGTAAGCATGATTACTATCTGTTATAAATCTGGGCGTTCAATGCTGATTGTAACCTTAAGAGATAAATTGAATTATTTAGGTTTTGATAGTGTTCAAGCACGCGATGAATTCCACACACTTTTGTGAACATTTCTAATCAAAGATTTTCAAAATAGAAACAATATTCCAGGGAGAGTGTTAAAATCAAGCCTGTGTTTCCTGCCGTCCTGAGTTGAGTTGCCCCAGTAAACCCAGCCCTTGACCTTCTGGTTATGCTGGAGTGAGCTCTTGAGGAAGGTAAGCCTGGTTTTTCATCCTGCTTCTATGTTGTTTTAACACCTTGGTATATAAGCTCTCCCAAGCCAGGATAATAATGTCCACATAAAGTTCTCAGAGAATCCTGTGAGCAAAATGTACATAGCTTTTTGCTTAGCCATGGGCTAGGAAGTGCTCAGTTAACAACTCCATCATTGTCCTTTTGCTCTGTGAGGCCCAAAGTACAGGCTATAGCTATGTCCTGTCTCTTCTAAAGTAGTTTCATATTGCTCCGAGCATTGCATTGAAGTACGACCACAGTTAGAGTTGTCTTCAAGAGCTGATGACCTTGAGTAAAATATGAGTTGGTGAATGATGCTTTTCTTTGTTTGAAGACCCTGTGGATGAGGGCGGGACTTCCTGGTCAAGCAGAAAAGACGACATCTGGCAAAACAAAAGCTTCTACTGTAATGATAGGATTGGCTTGCTGTGAAGCCAGGGAAGAGAGGAGTGAGGAGAGCTGGGCATGTTCTAAAGAGAACTTAGGAAGCAGAAACAGGAAAACAATCCTACACACTCTGCTCAAATGACACTCTGTCCATTCATGCTTTAGATTATAGGGCAGGTGGAATGCGAGCAGGAGAGATGTGCCCATGGGTTTAATGACCCAAGTACACAGGCTCTCCCTTCCTCCCCCCCAAAAGAACTACTTCTGAAGACAAGAGCTGAATACTGACTGCCCTAAGGGAGCCATGCTGTGCAGTGCGATGATCGAACCTCTACTCAGTAAACAGAATAAGATGAGACTGAAGAAAAGGTGTCTGCACACTTAATGGTAGAAAGCTGTGCAATGTGTGGGAGGAAGGGATAATCCAAACCCACATTTCTTTTGTTGTTACTGATTAATTTTTGTAGTTAGATCTTTGGTTTCTTTTCTGTGTTGAGGACAACTTTTTGCAGTAGTACAGTGCTGAAGAGGTTGAGATTGAAAGAACTGTAATAATTTTTTCTCTATAGCCACAATGCTTTGCACTATATGAATATATGAAAGAGATATTTTCGTTTCGAGGACAAGGCAGAGGAGTGTGACAAGGTGGTTTTCTCAAGGTTGTTCTGGCAAACTATTCTTCCCACAGACAGGAGTTTAAGCTGCAAACTCTAAGACTGGACACTACGAATGCTTCAGACAGCCTTTGCTAGTAAATATACATCAAATAACCCCATTAGTGCTTTCCTGATTACTGATTCAGAGAATTTGATACAACTTTGTGTTCTATCAAAGGATAACTTAAGGACAAGTTCTCACTACTATTTGTGTTATAATATAGTGATTTTACTTACTGGTCCTTTAAAACTTCTGAGAAGAGATGAGAATAGGTTTGATAGGAGATTCTATTCTAAAAGCTAAACTATGACTTATTTTTTTAAAGTAAATATTTAATTTGTATAAAACTAAATATGCGAACAACAACGTGACTGACTTTGGTCTACTATATTGAACAGCATGATCCTACATATTCATATATAGAGAGAGACAATGTGAGTCAAGAGTCTTAAGTCAAGGGCCTGATTTGAATAAATCCCACTCATTACTTTCAAAATATCATGTACAACTTGATTTGATAGGTAACATTAATTTTCATATTAAATTGCTATTCAGTTATCTTTCAAAATGCAAATAAGACAGATATTGTGGTCAGCAAGGACAGTGGTCTTAGGAAATACCCATATCTCCCTTAAATCACCAAGTGAAACTCAGATTGTGTGTTTCTTGCCCAACACAGGCATGTAAGGAAACTAATGAAACAATCAATACCTAGACAGGTTCTGTGATTAGTGAATTATAGTACATATGCCATATAGTTTGTAAAAACACTATCCCAATCACAGATTGCCACTGGAACATTTAGTCAGATGAATAATTGTAAAATATTTAAAATTAACTGAATTCTGATATGTTCTATTGCCCAGTAGGTACCTTGCAGCATCATATGATTTTATGCTTCTAGACCCACCTGTGATCTTTATTATATATATACACACACACACAAATATATTCACACACACACATATATTCACACACACATATGGTTAGTGTCTATCACTGTGCTTTAGATGAACTAAAAAAGTATAAAAAGGGATATTGCCAAATCACATATTATAAAACGGAAGGCTCTCAATGTTACTCAATTACTTAGAATGAAGAGTTTAAGAAGCACTGCTTAAAAAGGGTGGGAAACTTCCAAGTGGGATTCACAAACTATTTTTTTATATATGAATATTAGCCCTGGAATTGCATACTTGTATAGCTAGAAGAAATCTTTAAGGCAATCTAAGGCATCCTTTTTTATTGAAAGATGATCAATCTATACAGACAAGCTAAACAACCCCACTTAAGACCTTGTACGGTCATCAAAGGAGATACAGAACCAAGCCTGATTCTCACAGCCCCTGTCCAGTGTTCTCTCCTTTCCCTTGATTACAGATTGGGATTATGGAAGCTTTGAAAAGCCATGTGACACAGAACATTTTGTACAAGCACTGCTATCAGATGTCCAAGCAGTGCTTTTATGTTACCTAGCCAGGCAGAGCTTTCATCACCATCAAAACTTCACCCAGACTTCAACATTTTCAAAACTTTCGTTTGTGTCTACCTCAGGTAAAATCACCTTTCTCATTGTGGTACCAGCAGGTACACCTTTAGAACTTCTTTGTATTTACTGTAATCTGTGAATATTGTGTTTTACACCTTGTAAATTAGATATAGAATTGAATACTGAGACAGAGCAAAGAGTGTGAAAATGTTCAATTCCAGTGGGGGACCCAGAGAGCGGTTAAGGCCTGGTGCATATAATGTTAATATTACATTAAGTACTATGTTATTGCATGAGATGCTTATTGTTAATGTCTGTGGGGAGGATCCGTTCCAAAGATTTCAATTTCAATAAACAGATTACACAGTTCCACCATATGCAATTAGGGAGGTGGTAATGAAATGGTTATAAGGTCTCTGGTGGGTCTGCCATCTTTTTTTAATTTTGTAAATAACATCAGAAGCATTCTAGAGGGAAGTGCTTATGCATTTATTTATTATTGATTTTTTAAAAATACATTTAACATTACTAGTTATTGCAAATCCTGTCTTGGTGAGTTAAAGAAGATAGGCAGTTTCTAGATTATTAAATGCAGGATGCATAGGGAATTGTGAAGTGGAGTCCTTCTTATAAATATATTAAATATTAATAAACAATGATTGCAAGAAATTAATCTACAGCTACATTTACTTGGCAAATAAAATGTTTTCAAGGTTTTGACCTTTTGCTGCACACAATGTATGTTTTACATCTGTACCTGTAGCAAATGATTTAGATAACCGCAAGTGAGTCTTGGTCAAAACCAGTCACAACGGCAGGAGTTTATGCTGGCTCACACACACTCATCCAAATGGCAACTAATTATTAAAGGGGTGATTGCAACAAGATGCCAATGTTCTGACAAATCTCTAAATAGTTAACTGTGGTGCTACCAGAGATCTATAACACTGAAAAATGCTTGCAAAAATTTGTGATGCCATCCATTCATTCCTGGATCCATGCAGGGTAAGTGGTGTATTATCTGGATTACATTCATCCTAGCATTAGCAGCTTGCATCATTTCTCTCAGTGTTGGTCTCTGTGAAGCTAGAGTAATATAGTCTTAGCAGAATGTTACAAAGGTAAAGGACATAGTACATATTAAACACAAACAAGGCAATTGTTGAAATGTTCAAAGACTCCTTAGCAATTTACAGGCAGAACTCTCTACTCACTCATAATTCAAGAATGAATTATTCAGCATCATGTTTGGTAGGACAGAGGACACAATGATAAATAGCAGTTCTCAAGCTTCAAGTAGTTTGTCTAATATCTGGAAATAACTAGGGACTGTGAAGGTTAATTATTTAAGATCTACAATAGTAGAAACTGGCTTCCAACTCTGAACAGTCCTCACTCATTCTTCTGAACATTGGGACCACAGGCATGTGCCATGACGTCCGGCTATGACTGCAAACTATGAAGGTTAAATGCTGCACTATTCAGGTAAAATAGTACCTGCTTAGATAGAGTTATCCAGAGTCAGAACCAAGAGCATAAAAAATAATAGATGGACGAAGGGAGAGTTACTAGGGAAACTGTCTCATGAAATTTTAGCAGCTGTGATATTCTATTTTATGCTTCTTACAAGCTGGAGAACCAGGAAAGCCAGTAGCAAAGTTCGGTCTAAATTCAAAGGCCTCAGAACCTGAAATTTTCTTGATATAATTTCAGTTTAATAGCAGATTGTCTGAAAATCTTAAACATGCTCCTGTCCAAGGCCAATAGGCCAAAACCCAGAGAACCAGGAGCTTACATCATCATAAAAGAAGATGTGTGTCCCACCTCCAGATCTGACACACAGAGAGAGAAATTAGCCTTTGCTCTGTAATTTTGTTCTATTCTGCTTTGCAATGAATGAGACTACATTTCCTTTAGTCTACAGAATCAAGTATTAATCTCTTCCAGGAGTGCCCTCATAGACATACCCAGAAATCACATTTCCCCAGCTGTCTAGCAATCTTTTAATCCATTCACATTGACACTTGGAATTGACCCTCAAAGAAGACCCTCTCTGGTGTCATGCTGTCCAGTCTTCTTCTATCCCTCATAGACATTGCCACAAGCACTAACTGCTGTTTCTTTTCGTTGCCCAATCCATTTTTCAACATTCATCAAAGTGAGGTATCAACCTAAAATCTCATATGTATATACAACTGTGGACACCTGAAAATAATTAACTCACTCAGAGTTTACTACCCAAAAGACTTAAACTTTATATTCATGGCTACCACCTTTAATGTATACATAATAGTATACATAATAATTATTTTGTAAAAATAATTTTTAATTTTTTTCTTCTGGTCTTTTAGTTCCTATCTATAATGACTCTGAGACTAATTAGTCTAGGCCATAAACTTGGGCTAGTTACCTGACTGTCTCATAACTTATTTAACCCTTTTAAACTGTTCTATGTCTTCCATGTGGTTAGTTACCTCTCTTTTATCCTGGCCTGCATCTTCCTCAGCATCTCTTCACCATCTCCTTGCTGGTTTATGTCTGTGTTTTGGTCTGCTTACTATCTCATCTCTCTCAGCTCTCCCCAAGTATCTCTTCTCTCCAATTATTTCCCCAAGTCCTCTCTCTCTCTCTCTGACAATGTCTTACCTCCTATTTCCTGCCTCAGCTCATTGACCATCAGCTTTTTTATTGATAGGTGATGTTTAAAAGAGATTCTCTCTACAGGTTTTGTTAAGTGTAGAAAGAATCATTTCTATTTAGTAAACAAACAACTCGTTAGCCCAGTATGGATAATTATTTCATACCTGCTGTAAAAAAAAGTGTATATTAAAATTGATGTTATACTAGGCACTGTTGTAGGAGAGTATGTAAAAAAAAGTGATGATAATGATGATGATGGACAGATGACACCACAATGAAAGAAGGAGGATGAAGGGTATGATGTAGGGAAGGAAGAAATAGAAGTAGAGGTGGAAGGAGCAAGCAAGGAAACTGAAGCATATTGTACAGAGTTGAACACCAGAGTATGACAGTGAGGATGAAAAGGGCTAGGAGGGGCAGGTATTCAGAGAAAGAAGGGAAAGAGAGGATGGAAGAGGAGAGAGGGGAAGAAGGTTGGATGGGAAAGAAGGGAAAGGGCAGGGAGAGGGAAGGAAATGGGAAGGGAGTGGGAAGGGAGAGTGGAAGGAAGGGCAAGAAGGGGAGAGGGAGGGAAGGGAAGAGATGTGGAGGAGAGAAAAACAGGTAACTGAGAAAAGAAAAGGGAAGGAGGCTTCTAGTCAAAGGAGAAGACAATCAGTAGTTGTCAAGTGTGTAGACACACTTTCCCAGAGTCCTGATGGCCTACATGATTTAAATAGGTGACTCCCACTGATGTGGAGTCAGTAAGGAAGACTGAGAGACAAAGGTCAAAATAGTACCATTACATGTAAGAGAGAACAATGTGGAATGGAGACACGAGTCACTCAAAAAAGGTATGGCTAGTGTGCAATTGGTAATGTGGAGTTGCCCGTGTTGAACAGATGCGAGTACCCATTCATGTCACTCATAAATTATGGATGTCGTTGCATAGTCAGGAATCGAGTAGAGGTGAGTGCACTTTCTCATTTTGGGAGGGTGCTGATTGAAGGTCCACTTCAGAGGCCTAGGTGGTCCAGTGAGGAAAAGTCCTTCAATTTCTTCTTTATTTTTCGTTAACACTGTTACTTTTTTGAGTTTCTTATCTCTCTCTAGATGGTCCCTCTCTCTCTTCTCTCTCTTATGTGTGTGAGTGAGTGTGTGTGTGTGTGTGTGTGTGTGTGTGTGTGTGTGTGTGTTTGTGTTAGGGGTGTCTCCCAAGACTACAACTAGAATCCTTCAGCAGTTCCCTTATTACCACAGATTTATGATAGATTCCTCAGTTATCTACAGGAGAGCAGGATGTGGCACACCACATCTTTAATTATATGAGATATTTTCTATTTGTAGACTTCTTTCTCATTGTCTTCGTCAAACCCTATGAATCCTGCTTTTCTGACAAATTCTTCACAATTCATTTCTTCTAACCTGTCTCGGTGTTCTCAAAGCTCATACACTATTCTACTTTGTGTGATACTTGTGAGTCTGAGAAATTCTTCCTGTCAGAGTTAAGACTCTGTGGGAGAGGGAGTGGTATTTGAGTGTTACAAGAACCAAGAGGTTAATTCTATTAAACAATTGCTAAGAATCCTCTTCGGCATGCCTCCGTTAGTGTCTAACACAGTGTTGTACACATAATGGTTACTTTTACAGCACACACTGGTTATTATTCATTAACATTCTATTCTTGTCTTCATAATTGTTCCTATGATATTCAAACACAGGATGAATGTTCTGAGTTTCAGCAGTAAACTGAGAGCTATGATAGAAGGAAGCAAAAGAGAAGAAGAGAGAACTGAAACCATGTAACATGGCAGCCATGTTTTCTACTCTACTGGCTAGCCTCATTGCCATCCACTCCTGTCTATAATCCCCTACACTTTTTATTTTCTCTTTTTTTCTTGCCTTATCTCTGTAGTGATCAATCCCTGTTTGATGAAGTTTCTTTAATGTTTCATTATTTCAGTAGATTTTGCACATACATCTTGTCTGTAGAACAAGGGTATTTATTAGTGTATGGTATGGTGTTGGTAGTGAGATGTATTTATTCAGTCACATTTTCATTATATTTCAATTTTATGGATATTAAGGGATATTAATAAAATAATAAACAAAATTAAATCAATAAGCCCTTCAAGAAATACTTTTCATGTGTTCGGGTCTATTCTTGTATATTTTCTGGCACCAAGGGTTTGGCATCTTCTTCTTGCTCATTATCCAGTATAGTTAGTGTACTGGCCATCTTTAGTATTCATATAGCCTGCATGGTGTTACAATGCTAGTATTTGACAAAACAAACAAACAAACAAACAAAGACAAAACTGCACCTGACCTATTATTCATCACAATACATGTATTGGGTAGGTGTTTCTATTTGTACAGATTTCTTTCTCCTAATCTATCTTCGTCCTCTCATGGAGTCTCCATGATGACCATCAGTTATCTTAACTAAGATGCCAGTGAGCAAGTGAAGCATGTTGGCAAAATGGCTAAAGGACCACAGATAAACTAAGTGCATAGAGAGTAACTTGATAAATGAGGTTATATAGAAAAGTTCTATGGCGAGGGGAGATCGAAAGTATGAAAATAAGATAATTAGTTACTTGAAGGTAGTTCTAGTTATGACTTTGTTTTGAATTTTAATAGATATCTATGTAGAAATGAGTGCTATATAGAAAAGTGATAAGTGCTCACTAAGCAGGTCTGGCTGCATCCCAACTTGATAAGGGTAGCCCTAATTTTTCTGTTAATACACAATGAAATTTTGTTTTTATTTAATCAAGTAATTTATAGTTTCAAAGGGGCATAAATCTTAGCTCAAACTTGTTCACACTTGAGATTTTTATCAGACTTACATTTGTTTCCTTAGAAGATCAAATAGCTTATAAATCAGCACACATTTGATTTCATTTCTTTGGAGCCATGTTACCCAAACATGAACACAACTTGAATAAGATGATTGTAAAATACATAAAGGCCTGAAATTCAGAGGTCAAAGAAGCTTGCTATCTGGCTCATTTAGCAGAATGATAAATAATTGTAAATAATCGTTTCCCTTAAAATATATCTCATATTGATTTACAAAACTTGGTAGAGTTGAGCAAGTGGAGATGTCTGGTGTTTTGGAGGAATTGGCAGCATCATTTTTGCTGAGACAAAACTTAACCTAGCAACCAGAGGTCTCTCTGCTAACTCCCCTCATTTTACAAAGTATATGAGAGCCCTGTTTGGATTTTATATGTTTAGCTCTATCCTTATGCTATTATGAGTTTAGTCCCCTTTTCTTAATCAAAGACATTCATGAAGACAAAGTGTCAGAGACAGCAATTGCACAGAATATGGGGTTTAGTTGTTATCAATGTCTGACCTATCTCAGGAAATTAACTGGGCAGTTAGTTTCTGAATACCTCCCTCCTCCTGCCCCAGGAACTAGGTTTAATCCATTAGTAAGACTTGACAGAGCTTCGGTGATTCTCTTACTCAAAGTCTAGATATGACAAGAGGTTTCCATTACAGCTGCCTGGAACTTTTGAGGTCCTGCTAGAAGCAGGTGGAAATGAGAGCAGAGGTCTAGATGTTAAGAGAGAAATCTGAATGGAGACTCAGACCTGAAGTCTGATCCCTGCTTAGATGTAGCTGCCAGTGGTCACGGGTTACTGGGTTCCTGAAAGGAAAGCTGGGGATGGATGGGAAAGACAGCGAGAGAAAAAAACGAACCAAAACAAAGTTCTCTGATCAAGGCTCAACTTCAATATTTGAGTCTGAATTTTTAAAGGGGGGAAACCCATTCCCCACTTTGCCAGGATCAAATCAGGAAAACAAGGTCAGCTGCTCAGTGTCATGAAAGAAGGAAGCCTATGTCAACATCACTGCCTTACTGATATGCAACAGAGAATGAAGCCTGGGCACACAGTATTATTACATAGGTGTAGTCTAATGTTGGGAACCAGGGAGTAGGTGATGATGGTCATGTACCTTCATCCTAAGGATTGGATTGAAATTAGAAGGAAGGCCAAACTCTACTACTCCTGAGGTTCATATGGTTATCTGTTGAAAACATTTTGTCTAGTTTGTTGTTGTTGTTTATGGAGGATTTTCAAACTTATGCCTCTTTAATTCAAGTACCAATTACAAGTTAGGGACAATAATATGGTCTCGTTCTTCTCATTAATCTTAGCCACTGTGCCATTAGTTCCTTCAAACCCAGTCTTTGACTGTTTACTTAAATTCTGCTATGTTTGTATTTCTTGAAATTATATTTTCATCAGGGCCTCTGATTACATCCTGAATCACTGGGGGATAGTAGTCATGACTGCCAGTCACACTCCATGCTTGTTCTCAGACAGCTTTTCTATCCTGGCTTTAATCTACTTCATTAAATGGCAGCCTTCTTTCTCATCGCCCCTCATAAGGTGGTACTCCAGATGTGGCTAACCTCTCATACCTAATTCTCCTTTTAAGACAATCTGCAGCTATGCTTGATATGTTGGACAGAATAAAAAAAAACAAAAACGCATTGAACATTAGTGTCTGAGGAGATCTGAGTCATCACTTACCTACCCATCCCATCCCATTTTGTATGAAAGAATAAAAACTGGTGATTTTTCTAGCTATTTGAGAATTTTGTATAATGTGTTTTTGTATAATCATATTCATCCCTCCTAATTTCCTCCCTGATTCCTCCCAGATCTAGCCCCGATTTCCCACCCATTGAATTTGGCATCCTCGTTTTAAAAACATTTTTAGACACTCCAAATCCTATTTCTGTTGCCGGATTTTTGGATGTATGGCCTTCTACAGCATAGCAGGGGCGATATATATATATTTTAATTGATTCTCACTCTCCCAGGATCTATCACTAGCTCCTCAGCTAGAAGTGGAACTTCATGGCCACCACTTCTCTCCACGCCAGAATGCGGTTTGAATGAACTTTCACAAGTCTTAGGCATTTCATCACAACTGCTGTGAATTCATATGAGCAACTTTGAGGCTGTGCCTAGAAGACGCTGTTGTGTAGTCATCAACCACCCCTGGTTGTAAAAACGGTCCTTCTACTACCTTTTCTGCAATGATCCTAGAGTTTTGGAAGGAGAAGTGTGATAGAGACGGACTATTTAGGATTGAACATTCTATACTTGAAGTGTTGTGGGACTCAGTATCAATTATTATTTATTGCAAATAGAAGCGTCTCTGATGAAGGCTGAGAGATGTGTTTATAATGATAAGATAACCATTTAGCAGTACAATCAATAGTAGTAGGATCTCTTCAAGTGCCTATGCCTTATCTAGTTGTAGGTTCTTGTACTGATAATGGTACCAACTATAGGGTGTATCCTGAGAAGTTAAACTTAAATCCAACCAGACAGCATTTGGTTACTCCCATGATATTTGTACTACCATTAAACCAGTGGCCATGCCTTGCCTGGTCAGTTGTTACTATAGCTCCCGGGGTTCCCAGCTTGATAAGAGTTTCTATGGTTACTTGTCTTCTTTGGTAACATGCATTGTGCCTTTAAGCATTATGAAAGCTACTCATTAGGGATGAAGCTTCCGGGTTAGTACCAGGTTGATTTCATTGTGTTCTATGACTCAAGTACATTGTATCCTCAGCAATAGGGTCTTCCAGGCAAAGTGTGGAAGCTAATTAAGAGCAGTGACAATAGACTATAGTGTTTTTGTACTGTAGAAATTTGTATTCCAAACATTCTAATTTTGGGGATCTATGGGACTTCATTGACCAATAACTCCAAAAGAGGTCACACATTCCTGGCACTGGGATTCTTGTTAGCCTCTAGTATCTGGTAGGGGCATTGTTGTTCCATTATAGGACAACTACATTTTAGCTCTGTATGTGTGCATGCGTGCATTTTAGGAAGTTTCTACAGTAGTCGGTTTCCATGTGACTTTTTCAAAAGGTCTTCAGTGTTATATACACCTCCCATATTTCCTCTTCCATCTTACACTCATACTGACTTAACCCTTTCTGTTGCTTTATTCATCTTTCAGACATTATACTATTGTATTACAACTTTTTTCCTTTGAACCACCCCCATGACCACTGACTAATTTCTTTAAAGCTTTATGAGTGATTTCCATGCTAGTTTCCACAGTGGCTGTATCAGACAGTATATTCACCAGCAGTGAGTAAGTTTTCTGCTTTCCTTGCATCCTCACCATTTGTCGTCATTTGCTTTGTTTAACTTTTTAATCTTAGTCATCCTGACTAAATGAAGTCTCAAAGTAGTTTAAATTTGCATTTCTCTAATGGCTGAGGATGTTGATCATTACTTTAAGTATTTATTTCTCAGCCATTTATATTCATCTTTTGAGAAATCTGTCCCATTTTAATTATAATTTTTGAGTTTATAATATAAGAATGTCACACCCCCTTGTCCCTTTTCTCCCTCCAACCCCTCCTTTGTAACCCACCCCCACTGCTCTCTTTCCAATTTGTGCCCTCTTTTCTTTACTTGAATTATAGAATACAATGAAATCAATCTGGTACTAACCTGGAAGATTCATTCCTACCTAGTGGGCAGTTTTTATAATGATTGAAAGTACAATGCATGTTACCATCAGCCACATCCAGCTACAAGCTGTGGGAGCTATATTAACAACTACCCTGGCAAGGCATGGCTACTGGTTCAATGGTGGTACATGTATCATGGGAGTAACCAAACACTTTCTGATTGGATATAACTGTCTCTTCATAAGGATATATATAAGGATATATATAAGGATATATATAAGGATGATATATATAAGGATATATATAAGCATATATATAAGGATATATATAAGGATATATATAAGGATATATATAAGGATATATATAAGGATATATATAAGGATATATATAAGGATATATATAAG
>NC_034605.1:21804095-21843361 GCF_900095145.1 Mus pahari | reverse complement strand
TATATATATATATATATATATACAACCTGCTCAGTCTGATGTTTCTTGTACATATATATTATCCGGACTGACCATTTTATATTAGATAACCAATTGGTGTGTTCTTCCCTAGGGGAGACTATATCTCTTGTTCAAAGCAGTCCTTAGTTAGCTGTAGGTTTTTGCTTCATGATCACTCACTGTCCATATTAGCATGCATATTGGTGTCATCCTTGTTTAGGCAGCCATTTTTGTGAAACTTTATGAATGTAGCTTCTCTGACAATTCTAGCAGATACAATTTTGGAGCAAGCTTCCTTTTTCTTCAGCTCTTACTATTTCTCTGCCTCGTGTTCCACAGTGATCTCTAAGCCTTAGTCCAGAAGTTGTGTTATAATATATCAGTTGAAACTGGGCCCCACAACTCTGCATTTTGATCAACTGTGATTTTTCCGTAAGGGTCTCCATCTATTGCAAAGAGAAACTTCCTTGAGAACTTCAAGTGGTCGTTGTAGGTTCCCCTCCAAGATCCATGGTTGTTGTACTAGGCATGATTCCTTCTTGCTGAATGGGTCTTAAGTCCAATTAGAGAATTGTTTGTTACCACCAAGAAAGGTGTACCACTACTGCACCCTAGGGCTATCCTGTCATGCTAGTCATTGTTGTGGTTCCTAGGTGTCATAGCCAGGCATGACTGGTGCCTGTTTCTCTCCTTTAAGAGCTTGCATAGCCCTTTCTGGTACCATGAAAGCTGGTTCTTAGGGAGAAGGCTTTCAGGCCAGATCTAGCTCAGGTCATCTGGATCCTGTGTCTAAAGTACATGGTGTCTTCAGGAACAAAGACTTACCTTCCCCTCTGGTAGGGAGCAACCAAAGGCAATAGTAACAGCCTACAATGTTTGAGAAGTCTCTTGGGGGAGTCTATCAACTCAAAAGAGGGCTCTATATGCCTGGTATTAGGGCTTTTGTTAGATGATATATGGCTCTTGAGGGGAAGTATTGTTAGTTCAGATGTTAAAAGTTCATTTAAACCATGCATTTGTATGTATGTACAGATATATATATATATATATATATATATATATATATATATATATATATATTAGGTTGAAGGAGTAAGTCTTTAAACTGCCAGCAGGTAGTGTTCTGCATGACACCCACCCCAGATATTCTGGATCTCAGATGGAAACATACACACACACACACACACACACACACACACACACACACACACTACCTTTATATTTTAATATGCCTTAACTAGTTCAATGCCTGGGCCAATTCTGAACCTCCACATGGCTAATACACTCCCCTCTGATATTCTTGAGTTATTACTTTCTAAAATCTGTACTTTATCCCTGCTACCACAGACCCACTTGGGGGAGTGACTGTTTGTCCCTGATTCTTCTATAGTTGGTTCTCTGTCTTCCGCAGCTCTCATGCTTGTATTGTTTTCCTTCCTTCTGCCCTGGCAATTCTCCTTCTCCCTGTCCTGTGTTTTCTTTCCAGGAATCCTAAAAGTCCTACCTCTGCCCCCCTGCCCAGCCGTTGGCCACTGGCTCTTTATTGACCAATCAAAAACCAACTGTTGGCAGGAATCCATGTAAGCACAAATCAAATCCCCAATAACAGATATTGTAGAGTGATTATGATTTCTCAGACACCTTACAGCCTTCCAACTTCTATACTCATCTCCATTTCTTTTTATCAAAGACCCTTGTTTTTTCATTTCCTCCTTTATAGAAATCATTTCTACATTCCCTCTTCCCCTTTCTATTGTTCTCCAGCCACCCAGCCTCACAGTGGTCCATTTTTACATTCCTGGGTTTTACTCCACATTATATACTCACAGCTGACAATCTGGGATTGCAAATTTCATATGAGAGAGAATATTCAGGGTTTGCCTTTGGGTTGCCTCACTCGATATGTTCGTGCCTAGTTCCATCCATTTACCTGTGAATTTAATAATTTTAATTTTTCTCTGAGTAGTACTCCATACTGTATATATAACCACATTTTCATTAGCCATTCATCAGTTGAAGGGCATTTGGGGTGTTCCCATTTTCTAGACATTGTGACTGGTGTGATAATGAACATATCTGAGCATATAGCTGTGAAGTAGGATGTCAAGTCTTTCGACATATGGAGGAAAATGGAATAGCTTTTATCTTTTTGAGTATTCACCCCACTAATTTCCAGAGTGTTGTGCCCCCCATTTTTAAATTGTGTTGTTAGTTTTCTTGATGTTTCTTTTTCTTTCCCTCCTTTTTTTTTTTTTTTTTTTGTAATTGTTGTTGTTGCTGTTGTTGGAGTTTCTGTGCATTTTAGATGCTAATCCTGTGTCAGATGTGTGGCAGTTAAAGATGTTTTTTTCATTCTGTAGGCAGTCTCTCCCCGGGAGTGATGGTGTCTTTTGTTATACAGAAGACTTTTAGCTTCATGAAGTCTTATTTATTCATTTTTGCTCTTCTGTGTTTCTGGGGTTCTGTTCAGAAAACCCTTTCCTAGTCAAGGAGTGCATTGCTTTTTTTGTATATTAGGTTTGAGGCATCAGGTCTCATGACAAGGTCCTTGATCCATTTGGATTTGGGGTTTGTGAAAGATGAGAAACAGAATTGAGTTACACTTTTCTACAAGTAGACCGGTGGCTCTTTCCTTCAAGACGCTGTGTTTCTTCTAATGTGTGTTGCTGAACTTTTGTCAAAAATTAGGTGTCTGGAGTAGTGTGGGCCTACATGTGGGGCCTCATTTATACTCCATAGATTAACCAATTTGTTGCTATGCCAGTCCCATGCTGACTTTATGACTAAGTTCTGTAGTATAGCTTGAAACCTACTATGTGTTACCTTCTCCGAACTTTATTGTTTGGGATTATTTTGGCTATGCAGAGTCTTCTGTGTTTCCATGTAAAATCTAACATTAGTTTTTCAGTTTCCATGAAGAACTACATTGGAATTTTACTGAGTAGTATGTAAATGAATAGATAGCTTTCCGTAGGATGGTCAGTCCATGAGTATGGAATGCCATTACTTTTTTTTTTTTTTTTTTTTTTTGATATATTCTTCTTTTTTGTTTTTCTTTTAATGTTTTGAGGTTTTCATAGTAAAAGTCTTTCAATTTATTGAGATTTCTTTCAAGGTATTTTTGAGGGGTTTGTACTTAATATTGGTCCCCGTGGGGTGGGGTGGGGGTGGGGGTTCGGTTTGTCATTTGTATAAAGGCAAGCTGCTGATGTTTGTTTTTATTTTTATTTTTATTTTGTTTTTTGCATTCATTTGGGGGGCCTGCTACTTTGCTGAATGTGAACAAGCTGTAAGAATTTCCTTGTGGAATCTTTGGGGTCTTTTTTGTATAGAATCATAACATCTCCAAATAATGATAGTTTGACTTATTTGTTTACTCTATGCACCCGTTGCTCTCCTTCAGTCATCTGTAAAGGAGGGAGAAGAGTAGACATCCATGTCTTCTTACTGATTTGGAAGACAAGGTTTCTCTCCATCCTGATGTTGAATTTGGGATTCCTTAATTTAGAATATGTCTCCCAGCTTTATAATCACTAAGATTTTGATCATTAAGGTATGTCAGATTTGGCAAAGGTTTCTTTCTACATCTAACGAGGTGATCCCATGGTTGCTGTCTTTGAGTGTATTTATTTGGTGGTTCATTTATGTATGCTCAATCATTCCTGCGTCTCTGGGATTATGCCAACTTGATGGTAGTAAGTTGTTTTTGTTTTTGTTTTTGTTTTTGTTTCTTTTTTTAATGTGCTCTTGAATTCAGTTTGCAAGCATTTTATCGAGAACATTTACATCCATATACAATACTCTGTCGGTGCACAATTTTAGTTTTTGTTGGAACTTTGTCAGGTTTTGGTTATCAGAGTAATACTAGCTTTTAAATAAGGATTTGAAAATGTTTCTTCATCTTGTATTTTACAGAATAATTTAAGAAGAATTTGTGTTAGTTCTTGAAGGTCTCACAGATTCTGGGCTGAGTCTACCTGGTCCTGAAACTTTTTTAGTTATGACATTGTAAATTATTGCTTCTATCTCATTGTATATTATAGTTCAATGTAAATTACTTATTACATCTTGATTTACCTTTAGATCTAAAAATTCATTTGTTTACTTTATATCTTCCAGTTTGGTAGAATGCAAATTTTTATAAAATAGGTTGTTAGGATTCTCTGAATTTCCACAGTGATGTAGTGTCCCCCTTTTCACTTCTAATTTTATTAGTTAAAAACCTCTCTCATTCCTTTGGTTCCATTGGTTAAAGATTTGTCAATGTTGTTAATCTTTTCAAAGAACAACTCACCATTTTATTGATTTGTATCTTTTATTTATGATTCATTAATTTTACCCTGATTCTGATTATCTCTTCCCGTCTATTTCCAGGTGCATTTTAAGTTATTCATTTGAGTTCTTCATTAAATCCTAGAAAAATTTAAAATTTACTACTTGATTTTTTTTTGCTTGACACAATTATCACCTAGCAATATGTTGCTTATTTTGCTCAAGTTTATTTACTCTCAATAGTCTATTACTGTTGCTATCCACAAGAAAATTCAGGATAATTCAATTTTTCATGTTTCTTGAGACTTGTTTTGTGTTATAATACATGGTCCATTTTGGAGAATATATCAAAGGATGCTGAGAAAAAATGTGTATTCTTTTGTATTTAAGTGAATTTTTCTGCAGTTTTCTGTTAGGTTCATTTGACTTATAATGTCATTTAACTCCAGAGTTTTTCTGTTTGAATTTCTTTTTTACTTTGGTTTTGTTTCATTTTGTTGGTTTTGAGGCATGGTCTTTCTATGTAGCCCTGACTATCCTCGAACTCACTGTGTAGACCAGGCTGGCCTAAAATTCCCATAGATCCACCTGCCTCTGCCCCCAGAGTGCTAGCATTAGAGGCATGGGCGTGTGCCACCACATCTGGATTCTCTTGGATTTTCTTGCAAGTAACCTATCTATTTGTAAGACTGGGGGATTGACATTAACCAATAATTTTGATCTGAAATCTATTTTGTTACATCTTAGAATAGGTATGCTTGATTATTTCTTAGTACTATTTTCTTGTAATACCCCTTTTCATCCTTTTACCTGAAGATAGTATCTGTCCTTCATTGTGAGGTGTTCATTAGAGGTAGTTCAAGTATAAACCCTGTTTTCCAATCCAATCTGTCTGTTCGTTTTATGGAAAATTAATACCATCAATATTCACTGTTATTGAAAGATGTGTATTCATTTCTGTCATTGCATTGATTCTGTAGTGTTTACTCAGAGCACTTTTGACTACTTTCCCCAAAATTGGTTCTTTATTCCCTGTAACTTCTTGGGTATTTTTATTCTTTTCTTCAGATTGAAATGATCTTTCTAGTATCAGCTATAGAGATGGCTTAGTAGTCACTTATTTCTTTAATCTGTTTTTACTATGGAATGTTTTATTTCCCTTTTGATTTTAATAGATAATTTTACTGGGCGAAATAATTTAGGTTGCCTCTTGGGGTCTTTCAGGACTCGGAACACATATTTCCAGGTCCTTCTAGAGTTAAAGGTTTCTCTAGAGTATTATTCTAAAGGGACTAGTTTTATAACAGACTTGTGACCATTTTGTCTTGAAACACTCAATGCCTTTTCTTTATGTTTCTAATGTTTTAACTGCAATAAATTGTATAGAGTTTCCCTTCTGTTCATGTCTCTGAGATTTTCTGTAAGGCTCTTGTATTCAGACAGGCATTGTTTGGTGTGTGTGTGGGGGGGGTAGAAAGTTGGAAAGTTGGAAAATTAGTTTCTCTGATTTTACGAAAGATATTCTGTATGCCTTTGCTAAGGTATTCTTCCTCTCTGCTCATAATATGGAGATTGGATCTTCTCATGGTGCTCCGCCAAACTCTCCCACAGCCCACTCAAATATTTTTAAACTTTGCATCAACTTTTAAATGATCTAATCCCTTCCATCCCTGATTCTCTTTCCATTATTTGGTGAGACTTTCCAGTTGGGGTTTTTAATTGGCTATTGAGTTTCTTACTTCCAGAGTCTTTCAGTTTTCATTTTCTTAAAAACTTCAAATTCTTTTTTTATATCCTGGATTAACTTCCCTTTTTTTATTCACCTGTTTGTGAATGAAATGCCTTCTTTGAGTTGTTTGACCATAATTGTCATCATTCTTTTGAGTTCTTTGTCTGAGAATTTCTGTGTATTATTTTCAATAAGGATCATTAATGTGAGATTTGTATTTCTAGAAGAAACATGTTATATTGCTTTCCTGTGCTGTTTTTATCTCTACAGTGGGATTTGTATATCTGGTACTAGCTTATTGGTTGAGTCTTCCTTTCTTGTTCTGATCTTCTTTCTTCTTTCAGTATAAGTGTTTAAAATGTTCAACAGGGGATAATTCATAGAAAAGTTCAGCTTTGTACAAGTACATAAGAATGGATCAATTTGTATTCTTCTGCATGCTAACAGCCAGTTGTGCCAGCACCATTTGTTGAAAATGCTATCTTTTTTCCACTGGATGGTTTTAGCTCCTTTGTCAAAGATCAGGTAACCATAGGTGTGTGGGTTCATTTCTGGGTCTTCAATTCTGTTCCATTGATCTACCTGTCTATCACTGTACCAGTACCATGCAGTTTTTATCACAATTGCTTGAGGTCAGGCATGGTGATTCCCCCAGAGGTTCTTTTATTGTTGAGAATAGTTTTTGCTATCCTAGGTTTCTTGTTATTCCAGATGAATTTGCAAATTGCCCTTTCTAATTCAGTGAATTCAGTGAAGTTAGAATTTTGATGGGGATTGCATTGAATCTGTAGATTGCTTTCAGCAAGATAGCCATTTTTACTATATTAATTCTGCCGATCCATGAGCATGGGAGATCTTTCCATTTTTTGAGATCTTCTTCAATTTCTTTCTTCAGAAACTTGAAGTTTTTGTCATACAGACCTTTCACCTCCTTAGTTAAAGTCACACCAAGGTATTTTATATTATTTGTGACTATTTTGAATGGTGTTGTTTCCCTAATTTCTTTCTCCTCCTGTTTATCCTTTGTGTAGAGAAAGGCCATTGATTTGTTTGAGTTAATTTTATATCCAGTTACTGCACTGAAGCTGTTTATCATGTTTAGGAGTTCTCTGGTGGAATTTTTAGGGACACTTATATGTACAATCATATCATCTGCAAATAGTGATATTTTGACTTCTTCCTTTCCAATTTGTATCCCCTTCACCTCCTTTAGTTGTCTAAATGCTCTGGCTAGGACTTCAAGCACAATATTGAATAGGTAGGGAGAAAGTGGGAAAGTGGTCAGCCTTGTCTAGTCTCTGATTTTAGTGGGATTGCCTCCAGCTTCTCTCCATTTACTTTGATGTTGACTACTGGTTTGCTGTAGATTGCTTTTATTATGTTTAGGTGTGGGCCTTTAATTCCTGATCTTTCCAAGACTTTTATCATGAAGGGGTGTTGGATTTTGTCAAATGCTTTCTCAGCATCTAACGAGATGATCATGTGGTTTTTGTCCTTGAGTTTGTTTATATAGTGGATTATGTTGATGGATTTCTGTATATTAACCATCGCTGCATCCCTGGGATGAAGCCTACTTGGTCATGATGGATGATTGTTTTGATGTGTTCTTGTATTCGGTTTGCGAGGATTTTGTTGAATATTTTTGCATCAATATTCACAAGGGAAATTGGTCTGAAGTTCTCTTTCTTTGTTGGATCTTTGCACTTACTGATAAGTGGATATTAGCCCAGAAACCTAGAATATCCAAGATAAAATCTCCAAAACACAAGAAAATCAAGAATAAGGAAGACCAACACAGGAATACTTCATTCCTCCCTAAAATAGGGAATAAAATACCCATGAAAGAAGTGGCAGAGACAAAGTTTGGAGCTAAGACGAAAGGATGGACCATCCAGAGACTGCCCCACCTGGGGGTCCATCCCATAATCAGCCACCAAACGCACATACTATTGCATATGCCAGCAAGATCTTCCTGAAAGGACACTGATATGGCTATCTCTGTGAGGCTATGCCAATGCCTGGCAAATATAGAAGTGGATGCCCACAGTCACCTATAGGATAGAACACAGAGACCCCAATGGAGGAGCGAGAGAAATTACCCAAGGAACTGAAGGAGTCTGCAAGCCTATAGGTGAATCAACAATATGAACTAATCAGAACCCCCAGAACTCGTGTCTCTAGCTGCATATATAGCAGAAGATGGCCTAGTCAGTCATCATTGGGAAGAGATGCCCCTTGGACTTGCAAACTTTATATGCCTCACACAGGGGAACACCAGGGCCAAGGAGTGGGCATGGGTGGGCAGGGGAGCAGGGTGGGGGAATATAGGGGACATTCAGGATAGCATTTGAAATGTAAATGAAGAAAATATCTAATAAAAGAAGTTAAAAAAAGAAAAGAAAAGAAAAGTTGAGATGTTGATTTTCCTGTCTAGTGTTTGAGGCTAAAGCCTGTATCCTGAATCTTTTGCTTGTTACTTTTCTGTTGCCTTCAGTGGCTTGGTTAAGAGCTTCGAACAAGTTTCCTCTCACAGTGTAAACTATTATTGGATCTAAAAGTTGGGTAGGGCAAATTGGAGGATCTAAGCCAAGCAGATGGCAGGCTTTGTTAACTCTTGAATGGAGTTCATAGCCTTGGTCTCCCTACCTTGTAAGCTGTCGGGGCAGACCCTTGTGGGGAGCAGGCTGAGAACTACTACAAACTGAGGGACCAGGGAAGGTGTGATACTGACAAGCAGCCAACTAGTAGCCAAAATGAATAGGTCCTGAAAAGCTAGAAGGGTAGTTTCTCTGTGTCTCCATGGCACAGAGGCTCAATGAGGGTCCCTGGTATGGAGGAGGTCTGTGATCTGGCAAGATTCAAAGGAAGGATGGAGGATCCCTGGCAACGTTTTGATGAAGGAAAATGAGATGAAATTATATTTATTTTAAATAACTTCAGCTTATTTAACATAGAATTATCCCAAGATGTGGATGTCTATGAGACAAAAGCAGTTATGTTCACGATAGAGAAAATCGGGAGAGCCTATGAAGAGGAAGAGAGAAGGGGAGAGGATAGCATTCTAAATAGAGAATCCAGACAGAAAAAGTAGTAGCTAGTGGATAAGTAGAACAAACATCTGACCAATGATAAGCAAGAGAAGTTCTAACCCAATTCCACCAAAGCCATGCCAATAATGCAGCTCCTAGTGACAACCCTGCTCTTTGATAAGCACCCTCATCCTGCAGAACCCCGGTTCCTCTCACTCTAGGACTAGTTGGCTATGTAACCATTCTGTGTTCCTGCCATGTTTCTGCCACTACACCTTGCCACCCTACAGCTTGTCTTTACCTCATCCACCAGATTGTGCCATACCTCTGGACAGTTTCTATGCCTAGTACAATGCCCAACACAAGTTGGATGTGCACAATACCAACTGTCTAATTTATAGGTAAATGAATGAGCCTTACTGCCAACATGGGAGACATCTTATCATGAGAGGTCTTATTTTCCAAACTATTGTTTCACTGCAGAAATCTTGATTAGCTGCACAACTAAATGCAGTGGTAGAAAATGCCCATATTATAATCTGTTACAGATGTTCATGTTAGAGTAGTTAGACTATCTCGCCACGTTTAGCTTAATTTCATCTAGTACCTTCCAAACTTACTCGATAGTTGAAAGATGTCTCCTGGCAAACAATTGTTCCCATGGAACTAGTATTGGGCAAGGCCCTGAATGGGAGCTGGTTCTGTGGGAAGAATAAAAGTGTTTAACAAGAAGTGAGTGCACATCATTTTTGACAGAGCCCAAGTGTCAGCCTGACCTAACTATTACCCGTGAAAGCTAGATCATATCACTGTTATTAAAGGAATCTGACATCATGGGAAGTGGGAGCTCATTCCATCTGTCCTCACCTCTGGGTGCTCTGGAGTTGGTGCCTTATCCTCTGGTCCCTTTTGATCCGTGTTTACTCTAATCTTTTCCTATCACTGGGGAATTCTTAACCATTCTGATGGCAGGTTCCGAAGTGCTCTTCTTCCCATAGAAAGGCAAAAAGCCTCCTTCAAAGAAGGTCCACATTCTAGAGAATGAAGGAGACATTCTCTTTTTAGTCATGCCTCAAACATGAATGAAATGCCTGCACACACTAAGTGTTACATACAAAGGTAAAGCATAAGGTCTTTGGAAAGTTTCGCTGTTATCACATTACAAAATACATTTATACTATATTACAACTGGGGAGATGGCTCAGCAAGTAAAATGCCTTTTGTGCAAGGGTGAGGACCTGAGCTTGGATCTCCAAGGACCCACCTAAAATGCTGAGCGTGATGGGGTGTCCTGGGAGCTCTGGCTCTGGCGTAAAGGGAGGAGCAGGATAGGCAGATCCCTGAAGCTCATTGGCCAGCCAGCCTTGCCAAATACATAAGCTTCAAGTTCAGTGATTTGGAGTTGGACCTCAAATAACAATGGTGAAGCCTAATCAAGGAAAGATACCTAAAGTCTATCTTTGGCCTCTAGATGTATACACGTGGGTACATACATACATATGCAGATACAGGTACACATATGTCCACTAGTAAATATGTATATTGCACACATAGGATAGAACATACACTAAAATAATAAAAAAAAAAAACAGGTTAATTCCTTCAGGCCTCCATTAGTATCTATTGCCAGTAATATTTTTTTTTTAATAATTTGGGTTATGCCTCATAGCTTTTTACATTTGGTTTATATAAAGATGGAGACAATACTGGCATGTGTATATAATGTACGTAGCTATAAAGACATAGTGTTTACAGTGTACACAGATGAAGTCTTGTTCTGTCGCACACTGTGCCCATCCTATGCATATACGTGAGAATCTTCCCCATCCTTCCACACGAAACGCCATGCCCATCCATTTACAGTGTTGCTTGTGCTTACCATCTCCATAGTGTCCTACTGTGTCACTTTTCAGATAATTAGGATTTGATGGTATCCTACTGATAGACTCACCTTCTGGTTATTTGTAAGGAATCTACTGCTCAGTGCTCACTCTCATGGAAACCCTTCTACACTCATCTTCTGAGGAGTGTGACATCTGTTAAGGGGAAAGCACCTTGAAATAACACTTCTTAGCCCGCATGCATAGTTTACTTAACTTGGTTCTGCAAGCTTTCCCCTTACAATGACTGGCCATTTCACACTGGTCTTCACTGCCTAATGGTCTGAAGCACCCTTGTCTCTCTTGGTTAGAGGTTTATATTCCACTGGTGTTTATTCACACACTTTGCCTGCTTTCCTAGTAGATTCATTGTGTTGTGGGTATAAAGGCAGAGGTATAGTTTGTGAATTCTAATTATCTGAGTATTATGTGGAATATAAATATAAATATATATGTATATAATATATATGTTTATGTATTTAGCTTTTTGGCTTTTAGATTTTTGTATCATGCTAAGAAAAATCTTTTCTAACAGATCTATAAAATGACCACTATATTTCCTTTTGATGCTCTATAAACTTTACCATTTTTCTACAAATAAATATTTAGTCTATATAGAACAAATTCTGTTGTGGATATCATGGTGTAGAAACTTTCAAGTTGAGAAGGATAACACAAAAAATCATGACTGCAATAGAAACACAATTCATCATATTTTATTCTTTAAAGTTCAAGAAAAAATAAAAATAAAAATAGACATTTTCACCATGCATCAGTTCTGACCTCTTTATTTTCTCAGGAGGAACCACATAACTAAACACATCATGTTTGTGTAGCACCTTAAACTGCCAAACCTTTTAGTATCTGCATTCTCCTATCCTACTTGATTACAACTATCTAAGGTGTACAGCAGGGCGTGCTACCTGTTTTAAATGACTACTCTAAGGTCTCTAAGATAATTAAAAGCTGTATTGATTATTTTGCTTTTCAGATTTCAAGTATTCTTTCTACTCATAAACTTCCCACCAAGCATTATTTTGCATGTGGAAAAATCTCAAGACAGAAAGACTTACCTATAATAAAGGAGATGTTAAAAAACAGAAGTAGTAGTAGCAGAAGAAGCAGCAATATAGATTTGTTAAAGGCACTGGTCCCAAGCACTTTCTCCTCATTCTGGCGTAACATACATGGTCGTGACTGAGTTGCAAACCTGCTGGAAATGGGTCTGGGGTGGGTGCTGGGAGCAAGCTTAACTGGAGAGGTGCAAATTGTGCCAGTGTAATTCCTAATACAAGACAGTGGAAAATTGCTAGCCCAATTGAGAGTTGTTAACACAATAGAAAGGATGCTGAAGGAAAACCTGATGTGTCTCTCCTACATCTTTTTTGTCCCCACTGCCATTTTCTGAGGGGATAAAATGAGATGACATCGGGAAGAAAACTACCACACCAGAGCGGCATGATTGCTGCTTTGAATGCGGGGCAGGAGCGCCAGTACGGCCAGATTGATCCATTTCCAAGCAATGGTCATTACATTGCGTTTTACTCCGAAAAAAATGCAGCGCTTTTCTGCTTCCCGAGGTGTCTGTGGTGATGGATGGCGGGCTGCCCTACCTCAGTAAATTATTTTATGTTTAACAATCCTGTGTCGTGGAATTAACTGAGTTGCACATTTCAGTGGTGTCTGAAAACTTACTGGAAACTCTGAAAAGAATGCAAATGATGTAGAGGAGGTTTAAATCGTAGAAAAGGGTTTTATCTTGGTCAAATGACTGTATTTTGGATATGATTAGATAAAACATCTAATTTTTATACCATTTTTTAAAACATTTGATGATATCCACAGAGAAAATGCTTATTCTTAGAAGAGAAGGCTTAAAACTTTTTTTTGTTTTTTCTCATTTATCATCTCAACATTTTAAAGTCATTATACTTTGAGAATGAGTCTTGGGGAGAAATGTACTTTTGTGCATATGTATGAGATTAGAGAAGATTATAAAGTGTCAGTCCTAAATCTACTAACAATAAAATAATAAAAAAAAAATTGGTGTGAATGCAGTTCCTGGCCAACACCTATGGGACACTCGCACATACATACATCCATTATAGGGTGGAAAACTGCCCCAAATCATATAAGTTTAATTTTTTCTGTGGTGAAAACATAATTGAGGCCCCCACAAGCGCATGGTCATCTTATGAACAAAGAAGCCTGGACCTTCTGCTGCAGCCACATGGAATTTGATCCCTAGTAACACATAGAAGTTTATAACAATCACTTATTGAGTGGTTAAATGAATAAACTGCAAAACACGTGTTAGGAATGAGATAACCCCTTTCTTCAATAAAATTCTCGTTTATAAAATGTCCTGTCACCTTATGTCAGCCTAAGGTGAAGCTTGAAGCTAAATATTCTGTTCTCTGGCATGTTTCAGCTCTGTCCCTGCACATCTTTATGGCTTACTACTTTAGAAATTAAATTGTGCGTATTGTGTGTGTGTGTGTGTGTGCATGCTGAAATCAGAAGACAGCTTGCAGGAAGCCTTCTTTCTCTTCCACCATGTGGGTCCAAACGGATCGACCTCTGGCAGTCAGGCTCAGTGGCAAGAGCTTTTTCCACTGAATCTCCTCGCCAGCCCTGCTGTCTTTAACGTTGAGTTCAGTGGTCAAACTATGCATTCATCTAGTTTTTTTTTTTTTTTTTCTTCTACTCTTCATGGGGAAAAGGAAAGTTAGAATGTAGAAAACACCTTCATAAATGACTTGCTGCACATAAGCTGCAATAACTTTCTTGGACTGGAGATTGAATAGGAGCTGAGTCCCAAGCCCCTGAAACTTCCCCTGATTCCTAAATCTGAATAGCATAAGCATGCAGTTTCAATATTGTAATGTAATTTATTATGCATTCTTAATCATAAATCTAGGGTAATGGATAATAATTATCTAGTTCTTATTAAATTGATTAAAGAAACTATATCTTTCTATAAACCATTAATGTTTTAAACAGCTGCAGCAAATTTAGACCAAAGACCAGAATGTAAATGGACTTTCTATATCTGAAGTTTATTTAATACTGTATTCATTCCAAGTTTTTTTTTATTAAATTATTACTGTAAGTGATACTATAAAGTTATAAACTGAAAGTTAACCAAATTTCCTGTTATAGTCTTTTAGACTTTGTGCTTCAAGAGAAAATGTTTGGCCCCATTAGCACAGCAGGATGCATACCAGTTTCATAATGACAGCCTCTGAAGACAAAATGTCACACCATTAAAGCACAAGGCATATTTAAATAAAGAAATACACTGTAAGTTAAGATGGATATGTTATTTAGACCTAACTTTTTCTTGGGCATTTTACCAATCATCTTTTAATGTATTCCGGATTGGTAAAATCATAGAACAAAAACTGGGGAGTCCAAAAAGGAGGAAAAGGGGCTTTGGGATAAAACAAACAAACAAACAAAAAAAGATGCTCAACTTTAAAAACAAAGATAATCCTTCAATTGGCTAATGGCCATCTTCTGAGACCCCAGCAAGGAATCCACATTTCAGAGTGTTTAGCCATAGGAGACTTGTCACTGTCCCCATGCCTTCTCAGATGGAAAGAGATGTCACCTTGTCCTTTGCTGTGTTTGAAGCAATCTTCTCTCTGCAAGTCACTTACTTTTTTTTAACACATATAAGTGGTAAAACTTTTAAAGTCAAAAGCAAACTCCCTTCTGCCTCGCTAATATCCTCAAGAGCAAGGCCATCAGGCAATTTTTGCAATTGCCTTATTTGCTTGATGAGTTGTTTGATTTTTTTTTTTTTTTTAAGAGAACAAAGAGCTTCCAGCAGAGAAGTGGAGGCTGTCTTTGCTAAAGTGTCATTTTTACAAAAGAAACTTTCCTCCTCTTCGGAAAAATTGGCAAAGTGTAAGACGACAGGTTTTTGTTTGTAACCAACCAACTTCATGTTTACCCAAGAGATGGTTAACAGGGTAGTGTTCTATCTGCCCTTCATTCTCCGTGTCTATCCACTAGCAGTTAGGATATTATGGTGTCACAAACATTCTCCAGTATCAATGCTACGGTTTTCCATGTTCCATGCTTAGTATTTTAGTCCTTGTGGAATTTCCTGTGTGTCCCACAATTTACATATCCATTCCCCATCATTGGATACATAGCTTGGAACAGCTTGTCACTAAGTCTTGTTTGAGAGCTGAACTTCTCAGTAATTTATCTCCTTGGTTACATAAATTGCATAACTTATAACATTTCCTTGACTACTCTATAGAAGTTAATATACTAAAGATAATTCTTAACCAGGATGTCTTCATTTGCAGGGAATTTGTAACCCAAGAAGCATAGGAAAGTGATACTTGAGGGTCAGTTACTATTCACTTACCCATCTCCATGTTTCAGAATATTGAAGTTAGGAATTACCCAAGGCCTGTGCTGTTCACTGGAAAGTTGGACCACAAAAGCAGTCATAGATGTAATTGTTGAACCTCCTAATAGCCACATTTAGAAATACGCAATAGAGAAAATCAGTATGAATTATATACTTGATGTTTCAAATTTGAAATCAGTAAAAGAAAAAAAAATCCAAATGAGATGTTTTTATAAACACTTTTGTACTGTTAGAAATCCTGTGTATGTCTCAAATTTTAAGGCAGAGAACAAATGAGAAATACACACAACACTGATATCTGGCCTTCACATGCACATACACACACACACACACACACACACATATCCATGTACACACACATATACACAAAATGTGTATATATGCACACACAAATGAGCATGTATAAATATACCATACACACATATCAAATATAAAATATTAAAAATTGGAATCAAGATAACTCAGTAGTTAAAAGCACTGGTTGCTCTTTTATAGGACCAGGGTTCAATTCCTAGCACTCACATGTCAACTCACAACTGTAACTCCAGTTCTAGGGGATCCAATGCCCTTTTTTGCCTCCCACTGGCACTGATCACATGTGCTGCATAGATATACATGTAGGCAAAGGACATACACACATAAAATACATAAAATTGATAGAATTATTAAAAATTAAAAAAATCTATATTCAAAATAGCTGTATTTCAAACACTCAATACTACATGTGTCTGACTGCAGTCCTGTTAGACAGCCCAAATGCAGGGCACCAGAGTAGACAGAAGATAAGAACATGAATTCCATCCGTAGTTAGAACTATCCCTATTACTAACAAAGTTCAGACAGATTACTTAATATTTCTGTTCTTCCATTTGTCTATAAGCAAACTGGAAGTCATAGCAATAAAACTGTGCGTAATTGAAGTAGAAATTTATGGGGTAACTTTAAGAGTAATAGTTAGCAAATGTTTTGTACATCAGTCTTTCAAAAGCATGAATAGCAATCCAACATAATTAATTTTAGTATCCTAATCCTTTATTTGAGATCTTGTTACTATTTTCCTTATGTGTAACTTATTTAGAAAGCAATTATTATTGCTCATATTAGTTATTTTTGTTCCCATGATAAAACACTATGATGAGGGAATCTTGTAGAAGAGTTTTTTTAGACTTTCAGTTTTAGGGGGTACAAGGGCCCATAAAGGTGGGGAGCCCTGCAGCAGGAACAGGAAGCTGAGAGCTCCTATCCTTTGTCTCAAGAATAAAACACAGAGCACAAGCTGGGAATGCTGGGGGTATTTTAACTTTCAAAACACCACCTAAACCTCCCCAAACAACACCATCAACCAGATACCAAGTGTTTGTATGCCTAAGACTATGGAGAACATTTCTTATAAAAAATCACCACGTAAAGGAACTAGGATTTCATTCATAACCCAGGCCTCATGAATGTATGTGCCTGTTGATTCTTTCTTATGTGTGTTGAGGACTGTCCTCTGGGACTCACATTGCTCCTTTCCCAGAAGTATTTAACAGCATTTCCCTATGGCTTTTAGATGGTGTACTCTGAAAGTAAGAGGAGAGGATGCAGCGGGAGTCACGGGTCCTTTGCATGCTGTGTAGACTTGGCTTTGCATGGCTGGATACTTAGTGGAGAATTGGCCTCCTCTATCTCTCCTCAATTTTTAATTTTCTACTCTAAGCCTGAAGTGGATGCAGAGATAGCTAAAAGCGTTTTGACAGATGTTTGAGCTTTTCACTCTCCTCGGGCTGTGGGCCTCAGTGCTTCTGACCTGTGCAAAGATAGACCTGCCCTGACACAGCCCAGGCAGAAGAAGTGAATGGAGAAATCTTCTGCTGACCCTGAACATAGACTGGATTCCTTCCAGCAGGAGGACCCTGACTGCAGTCACAAATCTTTGGCACTTAGAGAGGTGATCCAGATGGATGGGAAATGTTATTTTTAAAAAAAAAAAAATCAACACTGTTTTGAGATGCTGCAGGTAAAAAGCATAGCCAGGAAGGCCTAATGTGTGTTACTTTAAATGGCTTCTATGTGTTGATATTTTTTTTAAAAATGCAGACTTTCCAAACAGTCTAGCCTAGTAAGACAATATATATAACACAGTGTACTGTGCAGTGTAAGGTGGGCCCCTTAATGATCACGTGGTTCACTAGGCAATATGGTACTTCCTAGGATCACAGGAAGGAAAACACAAAAATTCAGTGTGGTTTCTACTGAATACATATCCCTTTTAATACATAATTTTGAAAAATCCTTAAATCAAGGAGTTGTAAGTTGGGATACAACAATATTTAGAAAGCCGTGAGCTACACCCAACTTTTGCTATGCTCCTGTACTGTGGAGATCTTGTTGTCTTGGGCATAGTGCAGAAATCATTAAAAGCTAACATGATTACACATGTGCTTTTCTGGACTCAAACATGCCTTGTCTTCTGGTGAAACCTCCTATAGTCCTATGTCCTGTCTGTGCCTCCCCACAGCACCCTGCCGACTAACTCCTCTATTAGGTCTTCAAAGCCACTCCCCTTTGCTGGCTTTTCCACCTCTTCTCAAGATAGTCATTTGCTCCTGGGATGTGAGTAACTCCACCTACTTTCTAGTCTATCTCTTTCCCATCTTAGCTCCAATATTTGGAAGAATTGCTGTTACATGTAACATCCCTTTTCCACTTCATGTATTTCTCCAGAATCAGAGACCTGAACCATGCATTGTTTCCTATCATAGGACAAAGCTCTCACCAAGGTTCACAGGTGTTTCCCAGAGCTAAAGCCCACAAGCACTGTCTGTCTGTTTTCATGTGCTCTTTCTTCAGCACCTGATGCTGCCATTCAATCTTTTCCCTCCCTTATCAAATCAACTAGTGTCAGTTGGAGATGCTGCACTAACTTTTATGTGTTTGCATCTCTTCTGCCTCTTCAGTCTAGAAGGCCCTTGGTGCTGCCTCCACAGCCCTGCTTTTCTCTCATGTGTTCCTTTCTACAGGACGTAAATGCTGATAGGAACACTTTAGGTCTGTCTTCTGACCCTAACCCAAACTTGCTGTTTCCTACCAGACAGTTTTGATTCCAACGCACAAACACAGAAGCCCTCTAATTAAGCATTCTCCAAATTCAGTGCAACAGAATAGAGTGAACATGCATTTTACTTGCTGAACCATGTCATTTTTAATATTAAAGAATAATATTTTCATTGATTACAGCTAAGCTACAGTTACAGTTAAAATCAGAAGCTGTTCCAGGAATTTTGAGTGACTTCTTTAGGCACAACCAGCACAGTGCTAATAGACCATGACATTTTTAGAGTTCTGTGGAATTACTTTCATTTCTGGTCAGTTAGCAAATCTAAGGCATGCTCCTTAGCCAAGGGTTTTCTTGTTTATCTTTCACTATTCTCTTGATTGAACCTGTTCACCTCTTCTTCCTACAGAATTTCTAGCATCTTTTTATTGGCCAGTCAGAAAGTGTTTCTTTATATCATAAAACCACCACTGGCCTGCAGACCTATCTTTAGGCCAAGTCTTGGTTCTAATTTTCATTGAGCTTGTCTGTGGCAGGCAAAAGCAGGCTTCCCTTCACCAGTTGGGAGTGGTATCAAATTAAATGAGCCTGACCCATCTGCTAAAACAGCTGGACATTTGCCGTTATAAGCCTAGCATTTGATTTTAAGAAAAAGTCTTAGCTATAAGATAGGTTATTTCACCTTTAAGGTTATAAATAACGAGATCAAGAATACTAACTATATAAAGAGCACGGAGGCACTGCCTTTGTAAGCAGATACTCCGCACCTGTACAAAGCTCCCTGCATTGTGGGATTTGTTGGGTAAATTGCCACCTGCTCCACAGATTGAACTAATAAGGTCATACTTGGGAGGAAAACAGAGGTTCCTTTCCCTTCTCAAAACATGTTCCTTTCATCATCTCTTCTCTATACATATCTGACTAGAAATAACATTGATATCCTGATTTCAAAGTTCTCTTTCATTCATAAATGAGCATAGAACAAATAAGGGTTTAACAGGAAAGATGCATTTATAAACACACCCTCTACATCCCACATAAGCAAGAAACAGGGCCTTTTCAAATTTTACATGGTCACGGTTTTCCAATTACCGTACAACCATAATAATTAAAGCGTAGGCAATAAATCAGCATTCTGAGTTTTGAAGATGCTGAGCACTATCTGAATAGAAGAAAAAAGGCACAATTAGAACATTCTGATTCCATGCACATTAGAAAGAATAGAGCATACACAGGAAAAACAATGACGCCTCACAAGTGTACCTAGTCTCAACACTTTTGCCATCCTTAACATAGAATGCTATGAGTATGTGCATCTGCTCTTAAAACACCATGATGGTAGAGTAAGCATTGTGTGCATATAGAGAGCATATAGAGGGATACATGCATACATACATACATACATTGGATGGCCAAGATAAATTGAATTAATCTCCCAGTCACTGGATTCTCCACAATTTCTCAGAAGCTACGAAAATGTCCCGCAGAACTCCTCAAGTTCTGTTTTTACACAGAACTCAGAACAATGTGGAAAGCTTATTACGTCGCAGCTATAAAACAAGGACAAGGTGAGCTCAGAGGAAGAGTGCTGGATTTGACCTGTTGATGTCTGCCGTGGGCAGTTTCGACATTGTGGAAGCTCAGCCATGCTCACCAACAATCTCAGCAGCCTTTCCCGCTTTGTAGGCTATGACTAGCCATTGTTCTACTCTTGATTTTTGGCCATGCTTGTTCGAAATGCTTTGCACAATTTGTGTCTGCTAGACTCCATTAATTCCAGTTCAAGCTGTTGTTCAATGTAATTATCAATCTGTTCCAAAAGGAGAGTCCGTTCTATGCTGTCGCCAATTGGTCCGGGTTTCCAAGGATTTCTATTTCTCTAGTAGATGAAACTAATAGCTTCAACTCGGCCACACAGCCGTCCGTCCTGGAAGTTACAACTTCACCACACAGAACATCTTAGAGTGATAGGGAAAGAAGGAGGGAGAAGAAAATTAGTAGAGACACTCTGAAGGCTAGACACATAGATTCTCATAGCCTTAAGCCGTGGAAGCTGCTACCCATTCGCTTTCTCATTTTTATTAATATTTTATGGACAATGCCTGTCCTTTCTCCCCTTGTCTTACTTACCAGGAAAGAATTCACCAGACACAAGACAATGCCAAGAAGTCTCCAGGAACAAACTGGCCACTATGTGTATCTTGCATGGGAAATATCCCCTTAAACCATGTGGAAGAGGCTCCTTAAAAATCAAAATAAATCCCAAGAACTAAAACCCACCATTCTTGTTATTAACACCCTAGCTCTCCCTGAGACACAAGTATATTGCTTGCTTTTATCTGGTGTCACACAGTCCAAATTTTGCCAACCACTGTGTTGTATTTCATCTGTTTGATGAAAACAGAGGCAGTACCACCTTCAACAGACTGCCCTTTGGCTTGATCAGAAGTTGGCAAAGTACTTTCAAGAACTCTACACAGGCTGGTAGGTGTCATCCGGGACTTTGATCTGAAAGAACCAGGAGTTCATCCGTATGCTTATGCTCAGTCTGATGTCGCCAAATATAACATTTTCAGTTTTTCATTCTTGTAAGAATTCTAACATTTTCAAATTAGGAAGTGTCTCAGAACTGATACTTTTGATGTAACACTTTTTATCTAAAGTGTTGCACTTTAAAATTAATCATTTCTCTGAATGCAAAAAAAGCCTAATATGCAGCACCTCTTGCTACTCATTTACATTTACACACTTGACTTGTGGTTGTCAAGTGTATCTCATGTAGCTCCACCTGAATCTGCTTCTTTTCTGAAAACTCAGTTCTTCCTAAATATGCCAGCTTTACCGCCATCCTACTTGTGTATGTCCCAAGGTACAACTGCATCTTGTGACAAGTTCTTTCTTATATCCCTATCAAGTAAGTATTGAGTATCACATTGAACAGTTTGATTATAAAACTTCTTTATTTTATAAATATTATGTTTTATATGAATAATAAAATTATATTAAGAGTTATCACATTAAATAGCACAAAATAGGCTAGCCAGAAATTTCAACTTGAGAATTTCTTTTCATATTCAAGTCTAGGAAAGTATTGGATATTTTCAGATGGCTTCCAGTAGATAAATAAAACTCTCTCTCTCTCTCTCTCTCTCTCTCTCTCTCTCTCTCTCTCTCTCTCTGTGTGTGTGTGTGTGTGTGTATGTGTGTGTGTGTGTTTTCAACAACTGTAGAGTCTGCTTTTAACATGTAGATTCTCTGAAATCTACATGTTAAGTAGGTCCGGAGTGATTTGATATCCTATGGTTACTGCTAAATAAACACTTGGTGAGCAAAAGGAGTCCAGAGAAAACAAAGAATGTTGTTTGTAGGAATTATTATAAATAAGCTATTTAGGTGGCATTGGTGATAGTCATGCCTTGTCTACTAGAAAGTCCTCAGCATGAAGACAAAGAGTCAACCCAGGTACATATGTCCTTACACAAAAACGCAACACAAGTTTTCTCCATGGAGGGCAATGGGAATGCCCGGATTCAGCCCTCCCAGCTGGCTGTGTGTAGCATCACTTAGGGCCCACCACTTAAGTGCATCATGTTTCGTCTCTCCCATCTTCCAAATGGGGATAATAGTACTTGCTCTACCTACTTCACAGGATTGTTGGAAGGGTCAAATGAGAAAATGTATGTGAAAGCTCTTTGAAAAATTAAAAGTGCTGCCCAATTGTAAAGGGATCAATAGAAGCAGAAGGAGGGGTGGATCAGGGCTGTTTGCTGGTAATGGAGAGCTGGCCAGAAGGGTAAATTCTGAGCAAAGGTCCGATGGAGGCTGCAGAGCCACATTGTGTTTTATTTTAGTAAGGAAGTCACTGCCACCAGGAGACTCAGAATAAAGCTAGAAAGAATCTGGCCAAGTGCATATGTCTATATGTGAAAAGCCAGCACATGCTTTCTTGGTAGAGGTCCCGCCCAGGAGAATTTATGCAAATATTCAACCTCTAACATACACAGTCATAGAAAGGAGCATTAAAAAAAAAAAAAAGCAAGGGATCTTTCACTCCTGAAATCTCTATTGAGTCTTATGAAGGATTCTTTTTCAAAACACTTTCTTTTTGTTTTTGTTTTTGTTTTTTTTTTAACTAAAATTATTTTTTAAACCTGTATTTCCTTTTATTCCTTCCAGTTTTTCTCCCTCCCATCTTTTCTCTCATCCTGGATCAAGTCCCCTTTCCACTTCACGTCAGAAAAGAGCAGGCCTTCAAGTGACAACAACCAAATATGACAAAACAAGGTACAATAAGACAAGGCAAAACCCTGACACCAAAGCTGGGCACAGCAACCCATCAGGGAAAGAGTCCCAAGGGCAGGCCAAAGAGTCAGAGACACAGCCGCTCCCACAGTTAGGAGTCCCACAAAAACAGCAAACCAATAGCCACAACATGTCTGCAGAGGACCTGGTGCAGACCCATGCAAGCCCCAGTCTCTGTGAGCCCATATGAGCCCTGCTTAGCTGATTCAGTAAGCTGCGTCTTCCTGGTGTCCTCCATTCCTTCTGACTCCTACAGTCTTTCCACCCCCCTCTTACTTGGGATTCCTTGAACTCCAAGGGGAAAGACCCGATAAATAACTCCAGTTTAGACTCTTTCCCCCCTATAATAGCTAGCTGTGGGTCTCTGTATCCACTCCCACATGCTGCCGGAGGAAGCAACTCTGATGATGACTGGACAAGAAACAAATCTATGAGTATTGCAGAATACTGTAAGGGATCATTACATTGATTTTATCTATCTGTCTGTCTATCTATCTATCTATCTATCTATCTATCTATCTATCTATCTATCTATCTATCTATTTTCAGACCAGTTGTGTTTGGCTCTACCCCAGGTCTTTGGCTTGCAGTGTCAGGCATGGGCTCCCTCTTGTGGAATAGGACACAAGTTGGCCACTCTCACAAGTTCTGCACTACCATCACCCAAGCATATCTTTCAGGCAGATCACATTATAGGTAGAATATTTTGAGGCTGCATTTTAGTGTTTGTGTTTCTCATTTAGTAACCTACAGAACCCCTTCCCCCATACTAAAGCAACATGAATGTTGGGGCAAAGGCTCTATGAAGGCACCAGCTCAACCTCTCCACATTCAATGAGCTATATGGATGTTGTTCTCAGCAGTGGGGCCTGGAGGGCAGCACTCTATCCTACCATCAGTCTGGGTTTTGGAGGGATCATCACAGGACCCTGTGGCTAACATCTCAACCAAATGCAACCTAGTCCTGCCACTGGAAGCCTGGCATGGCTACAAAAGATGGCCAGTTCAGACTTCATATTCCCCATTACTAGTAATTTTCACTAGAATCTCCTCCATAGATTCCAGGAAGTTTCTCCTGCACTAGGTTTCCACTCTACTCCCGCAATGCTCCCCAACTACTATGCAGTTCCCTCAACACTATTGCCCCACTCCCCACCTGATTCTCCTATTCCCGTCTCCCCAAGCTCCCATTCCACCTATAAAATCTATTTTCTCCTCCTAGGGAGATGTATATGTCCTCTGTAGTCACTTCCTCTATACTTAACCTCTCTACATCTATGAATTATAAGTTAGTTATTGTCTTAGGATTTTTCTAATGTGAACAGACACCATGACCAAGGCAACTCTTAAAAGGACAACACTTAATTGGGGCTGGCTTACAGGTTCAGAATCTCAGTTCCTTATCCTGAAGGCAGGAACATGGCAACATCCAGGCAGGCATGGTACAGGAGGAGCTGAGAATTCTACATCTTTATCTGAAGGTTGAGAAGGGAAGACTGGCATCCCCAGGCAGCTGTCAAAGGAAGCTGTCAAACCCCACCCACACTTCCTCCAACAAGGCCAGACCTGCTCCAACAAGTCCGCAATTCCAAATAGTGCCACTTCTTGGGCCAAGCATATTCAAACCACCACAGTTATTATATAAATTATAGGTTGGTTTTCATTTATTTAATAGCTAATATCCACATATAAGTGGATGCATACCCGATTTATCTTTCTGGTTTACATCTGGGTTACGTATGGGTCTGGGTTACATCACTCAGAATGATTTGTTCTAGCTCCATCCATTTGCCTGGAAATTTCATGATGTCATTTAACAGCTGAAAAAAAATACTCTATTGCATAAATGTACCACATTTTGTTTATTCATTCTTCTGTTGAGGGATATCTGTTGTTTCCAATTGTTGGCTATTGTGAATAAATCCTCAATGAACATGCTTGAGCAAGAGTCCTTGTGGTAGGATGGGTGTCTTTTGAGTATATGCCCACGAGTGGTATAGCTAGGTTTTGAGGTAGATCTATCTGCAATTTTCCGAGGAACCAATATATTGATTTCCAAAGTGGTTGTTCAAGTTTCCACTCCCACCATCAATGTAGGAGTGTCCCCCTTGTTGCACATCTTCACCAGCATGAACTGTCACTTGTGCTATTGATCTTAGCCATTCTAACAGGTATAAAATGGAATCTCATTTTAGTAGTTTTGATTTGCATTTCCCGAGTGGCTCAGGGCGCTGAACATTTCTTTAAGTGATTCTCAGCCATTTGAGATTCATTTGTTGAGAATTCTCTATGTAGATCTATACCCCATTTTTAATTGTACTATTTGTTTTTTCTGTCTAGTTTTTAAAGTTCTATATACTTTGGATATTAGTCTTCTACTAGATGTGGAGTTGATAAAAACGAAAACTTTCCCCTTTTAGTAGGCTACCATCTTGTCCAGTTGACAGTGTCCTTTGCCTTACAGAAGCTTCTCAGTTTCATAAAGTTCAATTTATTAATTGTTGATGTCCCTAGTGCCTGCAATATCTGTCCTGTTCAGAGAGTTGTCCCCTGTGTCAACACATTCAAGGATATTCCTCACTTTCTGACTCCACATTTAGTATATCAGATGTTGTGTTAAGAACTTTGATCCACTTGGACTTGAGTTTTGTGTAGGGTGACAAGTATGAATCTATTTTTATTTTTCTACTTGTAAACATTCACTTTGACCAATACCATTTGTTGAAAAAGCTGTCTTTTTCCAGTGTGTATTTCTGGCTCCCTTTTCAAGAGTCAGGTGTCCATAGGTGTGTGGATTTATGTCTGGGTCTTCAGTTCAATTTGACTGATTGACATGTCTGTTTTTATGCCAATACAAAACACTTTAAATGTCTCTCAGCAAAAAGTGTCATGAATGCAGTACCAATGACAGCACACACTTCCAGGCATGCACAAGGTCTTCACCAGGCCTTTGGATTAACTAGTGACTGCATTGTGAACTTGTTCCCATTGTTCCAACGGCATAGGAAATTTTAGCCTCTTGTCTTTGCTGCTTTTGAGGATTTTCATTCTTAAGACCAGGAATTTTGGTGTGGGGTTGTCATGGGTACATAAGACTTCAAGCTTTAAAAGCTCCCATGTTTCATCCAGTTCTCTGCTCTCACTGTCCTGAAATGATTAGTGATTTCTGAACAAGTCATCCTGCATGTTTATTACACTCAGGGCTGAGCACTCTAGGTTGTGATTTTCTTCTCTCCTTAGCAGTGCCCCACTGTTGACCTTCCTACCAGCCTTTCTTTACTTGTTGCCTTCTAAAACAGCATTTCATGAGAAGGTATCATCCATTGCTCTTAGCTAACTGCACATCCATGGCCTGAGACACTTTAAGTGATATTAATATCTGAGACCCAGAGCAAGCAGTGAGGTCAGAACTATAAGAAACTGGTTCAGATACATACATATACATATACATGTACGTGCTCCTGTGCGTATGCGTGTGCATGTGCGTGTGTAAATCACTCCATGTGCAAGACTGGTTCACACTCATCTCAGGGTTCAAAATCACTTCCTTGTTTGTTGAAAGCATCTTCTAGTGCCTCACACAAACTTGTCTTTTCTCTGTGCACCTAGATCCTTTTTCTTCAGTAGTAGGAATTGAAACCCAGCATCTCATGGCTGCTAGGAAAGTGATGCACAGTGAACCATAGCCCCAGGCTTAGTTTTTGTTTTTGTTTTTGTTTTTTCAGACAAGGACAGACTCTTGCTGAGCTGCTAAGCTTCCCAGGTTGGCTTGAACTCTTATTTCAATCTTTTAATTAGGCTGAGATTGTCTGTGCCACTAGACTTGATGGACTCTGGCTTTCTTTATAGTCCTCTCAAGTGAGATAACATGTTCTTGCCTGAACTAGGTGCTCAGCAATGTTGCACAGCCTGCATGTTGGTACCAAATCATCAACTTTCCATCATGTTCCCATGAGAACCTTGAGCTTCTATGCACTACCACATTGCTTGCCCATTTCTATACTGAACACAATGTTCTCCAACCATCTCAACTCAGTGACCTTCACCTTCTCTCGATGGATGCTCTGCTACTATTCAAAATCCTTTCATTTTGAAAGCCCCCATCCAGCATCATTTCTCAGCTACTCCCATCGTACCATTTCTCTTATATCACAATCCATTGTTTTGTAGGTTGAGACATGAAAATGCCGTTTAAGGAGACATCACTCATCTCCCTACACAAACTCTTTAGATCTTACTGTCTGGAACCTCAGTAACTCCATGACCTCAGCCAACAAATTATGTGCTCACAAAGAGCCCTGGCTCCCACTCATTTTAGTAGCTATCTCAGACAGCATCAATTCTTCCTCTCCAATTCAGGTTATTTTTGTGTCTCTCACAGCAGATGAGCTGGTATCTTCTCCCTTTAGAAAATTGAAGTCATTAGGTTTCTTCTCTGCCAGCCTCCTCCTCCTCCATGGACACTCATTCTCCTTTCTTCTGGTCACCATGGATGACATTCCCTTCCTCCTCTTCAAAAAACAGCTTTCTGTGGGCTGAGCCCCTGCCTCACATCTCCTTTGAGAACCTCACTTCAGGAGGAGTAGCAGCTTTCTTAATAATATTTTTAATTTTTCTTTTTTCATTATCTCTTTTGACTCAGAGTATAACACCTTGAATACAACAAACTCTACTCCACACTGGCCATTTCCTGCTGTATAATCAAACATTCTGACTTCAATTTATACTATAACATGTTTTACACCAGAGCTCATCACACCCACTAACATGACAAAGCTAAAATGGTATGAAATAATGCATGCTTCTAACACTCCACAGAGGACTTTGTTACTTCCTATCTGCTTTTACTTCATTGTTCTGTAGCTCTGTATTGTGTTTTACCTAACATACGTTGTGCTCACAAACTTTATTTTACATCCAATTAATAGCCTCCTCCTTGCTATTTGAAAACCACTCATCTAAACTATCCTGTTTGTTTAAATGCACTATTTAATAATTCCCACTATTTAATAAATTCTACAGTGTTCCTTTTTCCAGTAAAACTATTCATGCTGGATTTTCTAAGCTCGAATCCCTATGCACTTGCATAGATTACCCTCTGTGGAGCAGCTTTAACCCAAGAAGAAAAACTCAAAAGAATAGCAAAAGTACGAGGCTTGCGTTTCGTGTGATTGTAGGATCAAGTCTGAAACAGACCCAATCTAATCCGTAAACGTCAGAGCCTATGGGAAAAGGTCTTCAGGGACGACATGTGCTCATGTAAAAATTTACCTAGCCAAAATAGTATAAGCACCTAAAGTATATTAGCAAATAAACACAGCTAATGGGAATATTTCTCTTTCCCTTACTTGATACTTGTAAAGCTACTGAAACAATCAATTCTACTGTCCTACAAAACCGCACCTTCCCAGGCCAGCAGATGAGTGTGACTTCCATATTCCTATTTAACTCTAGAGTTGCTCCTTAGTGAGTCTACTGTAAATGGTGGCCATTTTGCAGAATTGCGTCCTTAAGTCATTGTTCTAATAACTGTTCCTAGGGGGTTACCTACTCTATGATGTTTTCAAAGAATTATTTGATTTGATTTGATTTGATGTGCACTTGATTTGATTCGTGTGTTTGACTGTGTGTATCCATGTGCGCCTATGGAGGCCAGAAGAAGGCATTAGATTCTCTGGAACTGGGGTTACAGATAGTTGTGAGCCAATGTGTAGACACTAGGAACTGAACTTAGTGCCTCTGTAAAGCACCCAGTGCTCTTAACCACTGAGCCACCTCTCCAGCGTCATCCACTCTATGATAGTAAGTGTAACCTATTTATTGTCATTGAGTCTCCCTATCCATTTATCTCTTCTACTTTGAGGATCTGGTGGTATCAACATCTCCTTCAGAGTCTCTTAGATAGTTCATACTGATTATGTGTAAGCCTGAATCTTTTATTCCAGTCAAAGAAATGAACATTTTTAAGTTGGTATAAATTAATATGTCCTCCAGAAAAAAAGGTTTGCTGGCCCCATGACTTCTTACAGAGCACTTCTGATGGAGCTTCCACTTGCCAAAGGATGGATTTTCAGTTTATATTACTATCCATGCTTCACAATTGTGACCGTCTTGTAATTATTTATCATAGTTCAAAATGTGCTATTAAATCTGTATGATGATTTTCTGCTTCGAGTCACAGGAAAAATATCATACTCGGACAAACCATAAAACTACACAGAATACCACATTGTAACCATCTGATTAAAGATGGTATTTGTTCAGGATAGTATCTATATTCCACACCAAGTCTTGAAGATGCTAGAGGTCTTTTCTTGGGAATATTCTTTGTTTTCATAGGTGATGAAGAGGACCAAATAAAAGTATGTAGTCCATGGGAGTGGACAAGCTGCTCTATGCAAATAGACCAATACATTATTGGCACAGAAATAGAAACATCATGAAGCTCACCGTGATCTAACTTCTTAATTTTTCATTTACTCTGTTTTGGTTATCTTTCCCCCTTCAGGTGCAAAAACATTTGGAATGATGCCAATTTTCTTAATTGGATTTTTTTAGTAAGTGGAAAAACATTTTTTAAAAAGCCCTTTCAGGCTTTTATAGTGAGCTCAACAAGGGCCACATCAATTAAGCAGATTGCTTTACCAAAACAAGACAAAACAAAACAAAACAAAATGCCTGGCAAATCTAGCTAGTTTCACCCCATGTCAAAGATAGTATATGTCAGGCTTGTACATGCCAGGCTTGTGCAGAGCACAGCTTCCCAGATGAAGCATAGCAATGTCTCAGCACTAAGGAATGACAAGGGAGATGCAGACACTGTACTGGCCATGTGTCACTCTGCTCCAGCTGCCCACTGAGACAGCACAGAGGTGATGGCACAACATTACCTGAGATACTCACCAAAGGCATGGCTGTCATCCAGTTTTTCCCTCTGTAATGGGACAGCGTAGAAACTATGTGCTGGACTTTAAACAAGGCATTTCTCCCTCCCCTTTATTTTCTTAAATTGGCAACGCCAGACAAATGGAAACTTTCGTAGCTTCTTTTTCCCCTTTGTTTCCACCTCCTCTCACCTAGCACGTAATAAACACTAGTACAAGAGCTGTATTTTCTCCTGAGCTGTAATATGTAACCAGAACAAACAGAGGACACGGGAAAGGTGGAGAAAAGTTAGATATATAAGCAAGAAAAAGTGAGTTATTGATTTTATTGACCGGTCTGTTAACTTCTGACATTGCAATAAAGTCTTATTTATTTGTATACAGAAGACTCAATTACATAGGTACATATCATTTTAACAACTGGGTTATTTACAGGAGAATTGCAGCTTCATAAATAATACAGACTTGGAATTTCTCAAGCTGATGTTTATCCATTGTTACCTAAGGAAGTGATGGTTCTGGGGCATTTCATCGCAGAGTCATTAGGAAGCACCACAATAGTATGGGGGGGGGTTGCCCTGCAAATAATCCCAACATAATCACACCCAGGTGGGAGCTGCTGAACTAATCTCTCCTGCTATGGCATGACAGCCAGCAAGCAGTCAGTAGCAGAAGGGGGCAAAGGCCCCCAGTCTCTCAGTTCCACTTTGATCGTCCATTCCTACAGGACCGTATTTCAGATGTGTGTGTGTGTATGAGAGGTTCATATGTGCTGGGGGATCATGTGTATGCAAATGCAAATGCACATGCAGATGTATGTGTATGTGTGTGTGTGTGTGTGTGGTATGTGTGTACCAGATCACAACCTTTGATGTGCCATCTGCCTTGTTTTGTGAGACAGGGTTTCTCACTAGGTCACGGAGTAACCTATCTAAGACGTCCCTATTCAGAGTAGCATACACAAGGTTTGTGGAAATGGAACGGGCCATCTTGGTCCTATCCTGTTTTGTACCTTCCCTGGAGATTACCTGAGATCAATTGTGTGATTTCCAGTGATTTCCATTCTTTGCTTGACTGCTAGCTCAATGCGTACCTTTGCTAGGCTGTCCACGCCACACACTCAGCAACCGTGTCTGGTGTTCATTCAGAAAGTATTTGCTGAGAATGAATGAATTCATGGAGTAGTTGAGAAGTATGGTATGAGAAGTGTTTGTGTGTCACTAGTATCTTGCACAGCACCCTTCACCCACTGAGAACTGAAAAGATTCCTCGAATGGGTGAACGGATGAATGAATGAACGATTTCCAGTTGAGAAAGTTTACGGTTGGTAGTAGGTTTGGGACTCTGAAGCTTTAAGATTAGCCCTTGCAGCACCAGGCAAGTACATGCAGGTAGTTAGCAGTGGTGAGAAATTAGGACCAAAACCAGGCTGGGCTCAGAGACTCGCCTGCTGTTTAGTATCCAAGGACTCCCATATACAGCCTTGTTTATGAAGGTGGTCCTTGTTTTAGAATCCACCCCCAATCCATCCATACTTGTGTGGCCTACAGACCTGCGTTCTGTGGACTCGCAGCAGCTCCACCTCAGCCCATTCGCAGATTTCCTCTGCACCAGTTGATAATTTTTTTTTTTTTTTTTGCCAAAGTCATCACTGCTAGTCGTTTTCTTGGACATTCTTGCGTCCACATTAAAAACACAGGCTCTCTCGTTCAGCTAAGAGCAGGTCTGCCTCCCCTTGCTTCTATTGCCTATTATTCCAGTTGTCTCCCATCCACAGAGACCTCCTGGGTTGCTGGGCAAGGGGGACTTCTGGGTCCTCTCCATCGACCACTGTCTCCATAGGACTTAACTGCAGGCTCTGGTTTATCCACTCCCAGGTCTTGACAAGACTTGAGGCTCTTAAACCTCAGTCAGATCTAACAGCAACCAGCAGGTTCCTGGGCTTACTCTGCTCTGGAGGCTGCGTGCCTGTAACCTTGTCTCTGTACTGCGCAAAGTGGGCACTCTTCCTCCACAGATCAACTTAAAGAATGCTCCCATTTACTGAGTATTTCATCTGTGCCAAAAGCAGTGGTCATGTGGCTTATTCATATGGATTAGTGGGCTTAATCCGTGCCCTAGAAGGCAGGTACTGTTTTTATTTCAGTTTCACAGATGACAAAACTGTACTGGAAAGATTAAGCAACTTGCTTGAGATCACACACCCCCAGTAAATGGCTGAGATGAGGCGCTAATGCTCTTGGAGGCCCTTGCCTGGGCTGGCTTTTGTTACCACAGCAGTCTCAAACAAGCAGCATCTTAGCTCCTCCTAAACCCTTAGAGCTTTTACCTCTGGAGATAGGGGATGAAGGTGAAGCATCAGGGGTACCTCACTCCGTGGCAGTATTAACAGCCATCTTGTCATTCACATCCTGGATGGGCGGGAAACAGAATGGAGAAAGGCGTGCCTGTGATAGGTGTGGGTGCCCATGTGGACCCTCTGAGGCAAGTCATGAGTAAGAATGGCGTGGGTGAACGGAGGTCAGCTACTGAGAGAGGGAGCAGGGACTTTGGCTGAGATGATTTAGACATTTGCTAACAGGGCATGCCCAGATGAGCAGGTGAAGGGATACAGTCCATCGAGGAAGAACAGGCACTCTTCAGAGGAGCCCTCTGGGAGGTCCACCCGTGAAAACACTGAACTCCAAGAACTTCAGACGCTGAGCCAACCATCAGAGATCTCTCCTTTCTCCAAGCTTCTTGCATTTCTTTCCCCCAAGACTCCTTCGCTTCTGGGAATTGGCTTGCTATTTGTTTGACTTTACAGACCCCTCTACACTTTAGAGGAATGGTTCTCTCATTAGAGAAAAATCCCCTGTGGCCACAATATAACACCTGTCTCTTCCTTTACCAAAATCTTGTGTGACAGGACAGTATCCAGTTATACCAACACTCCCAGGACATTATCAGAGCATTTGGCGCATTAGAGTAGAGCATTGTGCTAAGCTTTTGCCAGATATCATTTTAAATCACCCAACTACACTGTGGATACTACGATCACCCCACTTTATAGCTGAATAAGCTTAATATTGGGTTAATTAACTGACCTAAAGTTCCACAGGCAACTTACTTTGTTATTGAACTTGGGGATCACATCACCCCAAACCAGGTTTAACCATAAGTCAAAAAAAAAAAAAATTCCAGAAATCAGAAAACGAGATTTGTTTGGTGTGGCAACATTGGAAAGAGGGACAGAGAAATTCAGTGAACCACCAACTTCATCTTTGAGCTCTTGAGTCACACTGAAGTATAGATTGAGGGTCAGGGATGTGCATGTCTAAGCAGTCCATATCACATTGTGGTCCCACCCACCACTGACCCATCATTGACTGGGCTTCAGTCTCATGCTGTAAAGTAGTCTGACACATTGTTAGAACTATATGAAATCTCTTTCTGGAAGACAAGTTTCCTCTCTGGCTGGTGCCTTTTCCTTCTCCAACATGAAATTTCCGGGAAGACCCCCCCCATCTCTCTCAGGTTTATTTATTTCAATAATCTGGTAGGTTGACAGACACAAGTGTCTTTTTACAATATCTGTATTTCTACCAGGCCAGTTACAAGGTAAAATAGGTAAAAGCATAAAACAGTTCGACTCTACCATATGCTATTAGGGGGCAGGCACATGCTATGGTACTTATGTACAACTTGAAGAAGTTGCTCCCTCCTTCTCCTTTGCAGATCAAAGCTGGTGATTTGTGGTTTTACCTGCTGAGCCATCTCACAGGGCTCGATGATGATGATGATGATGATGGTGGTGGTGGTGGTTGTGTATGTGTATGAGAGGGAGTACAGTAAAGATATTGACCTGATATTAGGTGGCATTATGAATAATAAAAAGAACATATCCAGAACCATCTGGAAGAGTCCAGAGCAGAGAGAAAGAGAAAAACAGACTGGACGTGGCCAGCACTTTCTGTGAGACATGTGAAAGAACATAGCAGGGAGGATAGTGGCGACAGCAAGAGACGGAGAGTAAACTATAGGGAGAAAGCAAACGGATAGCAACAAAGAGTGGCCAGTCAATGAACCATGTTTATAGGGAGGACCTGGGGTACCTGGGGGAAGAAAGAGTCAGTAGGCTGGATAGCATGGACTTTGATAGACATCACAGGTATCCATAAATCCCTTCTGTCAGAGGTAAGAGAAATGACTCCTGTAGATGGCTGGGAACCTGTTTCACAAGTTCCAAGGAATGTGAGCTTAACTGTAGACACCCTTCTGTAGACAGGATTTAGCATCCAAGTACTAGGATTTCAAGTTTATGCTATCTATGTCTACCTTTAGGCTGGGTTTTAATGACACCTGTTGTCAATTTTGAGATTCTAGTTACAGGTCATGTGGATGATTTCCCTTAAAATTGCAGAATCTGATTTTCTGAAGTCTCGGTACACTCAACTTCTTCCACTGCTTTTATTTAGAAGCCACCTGGAAAGTCTGGTCTTCTCATCTAAAGATTCTGTTACAACAGACCTGTTGGCCAGAATGTCATAGAGACCCACACAGCCCCACCCTGCTCTTGACTGAAAGGAGACGCTCCAGGAGATGTTCTTTGCCCATGAGTGCTTCTTGTTGGACAAAACGTTGCACAGAGAGGATGACCCGTATCTTTTGTCTCACTTTGGGGCCTTCAAATACAACTTGTCTTCTTTAGTCGAGAAAGAGAACATTGATAACCAGGCTGGAGACTAGAACTCACAATAGGTAGTAACGCCATCCTACTGATCCAGAATGACTTCATGGAAATTCACATAGGTATGGCCACACTGACTATGGTGAATTGGAACAATGCTGGAACACCCAGTAAGCACAAAATCAAGAGCAGTAGCAATCACAGAATGGTTGTATGTCCCACTAAAATGACTGGAAGGAACGCTATTATATCGCCAATAAGAGTTCCCACTTTGCTTAGTTTTTTCTTTAACCTTCTAAGGCATTTTTGAAATTCCCAAGCAGACATTTCCCCACTTTGAACTCCTGAGCCATGGAGACGATAGGTCCCCCTTCATTAAGGGTCTCTGGAAACTGAGCATAACTCAACTCCACAGTGATGGTGGCTGTAGGACAAGGTGCCGCACTACACATGCTCACAAGTAGGCTCACAATTTAGATTGGTGCCTTGAGCATTCTGGGTTGAAAGTACCTAGAGACTTGGCTGGATTCTAACTTGAGTCCCAGCTCCTCCTCTTCTCCCTCCTTTTGCACAAAACAGAACAACACTGCAACAATAGCAATGACCACACGCTGTGGTTTTGAGTTATTTAAATTTTCTGGGCTTTAATTCTCATCATCTGGTGTTGATATGGAAAGTGAATCACAAAAAGCTGTGGAAATTTCAGTCCCATGCCAGACTCTCAGCCATCCTTTCTTTCCCTGACCCGATATGTCAACTCATTTCTTCTACATGAACTATCCTATTCAATTGCCATCTTCCACCCAGATTACATGTAAATTCCCAGTTTATTCTATCACCTATTCTCTGTGTCATAATTTATTGATATGAGAAATTCAGTGAGTAATGAGAACTAAAATATTTTATTTACGCTTATATCTGCAGATTTTCTCCCTCACACTCATTTTAATGTGACACCTTGAAGGGAACAGTTCGAGAATGAGCTGGTACATCTTACAATCATGTGTATGCCAGGACTTCAGTAGTAGCGTTTCCTATTGCAACACACAATATTCATTAGCTTTACATTAATAGCATCTTCATTAAGTATCATATATAGTTTAATTAGTGTATATTTCTACATTGTCCCTTTATACATAGGACTTAAATATACTTTTTATTCTAACTCTAACACTAAAGTTCTAAACACAAATATAAACTCAGTAAAAGGATTATTAAAATAATTTAACTTGGAATGTGTGAATTTTGAGTAGAATCAATGATGGGATTTTTAGTATCTTTCTATTACATAAACAGGGACCATTAACACCCTGATATAGTAACATAGTGAATGAAAATTGCTACACATCATACTTTCTCCTGCAATGGAGAAAATATAGTGATAAAAATAATCTGAACAAGCTCTGCAGAGCCTTTGTTTCATTTAAGTGGAACAAAAGCTACAGAAGAGGACAATAAAATGATGCTTTGCTAAAAGGATAAAGAATACGACCCCACTCTATGAGTGACACACACTATGAATGCACTCCAGTTAATAGCATCTTTTAGCAATCGCTACTTTTTCAATTACAGTGATGCTAAGAAATAAATAGACTAGGGGAGAGAAAAATGGTCAGAAGACACCTGAATTGGACTAGTGCTTTGGCTGATTTTATATATATATAAAAATGACCAACTCTTGAGAAAAAAAAAAAAAAGAACCTAAGAAGAGTTTACTGATAGGGCATGGACTGGCATTTTCAGAATCAAGAAATGCTCAGTATTATTGGGAAGGCAGTGTTTCATTATGCAGTCTCTGGTGGTCTTAGTGATTCATTCCTAGTGTGTGGAGCAGCAGCCTCCTCTTCCAGCTGTGTTCTGTTGTGCTGTTCCAGTGGCTCCATTACAGTAAGGGGTTGCTAACTAGGTGTGATGCTACAATTTCATGCACTGTGATTCCTCTAGGGTGTTTCCTCCTGTCCTTTGCTGAGTCCTAAGTGACCCTACTTTCACCAGTCCTTTGCCACATGTAAGACTGGCCACAAATGCTACCCTTTAGGAGCCTCTGAGAAGAAATGCAGTTTTATTTCCTCTTTAGGGGTTTTACATTTTTATTCTCTCTCTCTCTCTCTTTTTTTTTAAGAGGCACTCTGGCTACTTTTGTAGGGAACGTGGTATTCTGAGAGAAAATAACTGAAATGAATAAGCCAGACTCTTCGCGAATCCTCACAAATGGAAAGATAAAATAAAGATACAGAGGAGAAAGTGGTCAGAAAATTTGTTATAAATCCCACAGCTATGATACTGGGCTAGGTTTGGCATTGGTGCTGTTGATTCGTGGAGGGTAAATATGCTTTCCTTTAAGAACATGGAACATCTCCTCCTGCTGAAACCTCTTGGCTGGGTGTCTCCTGTGGGTTTTGCTGGGCTCGGGACCAGAGTGGCCCTGATTAGGACAATTCTGCAGAACCCTCCTCCTGTGTATTCTTCATCTCTGCCTCTCACCCATAGGACTCCTGTGGATATGATTTGGAAGTCTATCAAAGATGTCAATGCCACTCATTAAAAAAAAAAAAGTAAAAATAAAAAATAAAAATCCTAGGAAAGGAGGGAAAGACATTGGTAGGTATCAGGGACATAAGGGATGGAAGTGAGGGAAGGCCAGAGTTTTAAACTCAAAACCAGTGCTTTCTCTCTTTTGTGCTGTGTGTAAACATTATCTGAGGATTTTTTCAAATATTGATCTGAAAAGTGAGGGGTCCCATACCTGGAATTTGGGAAACAGAAGTGAGCCGTTCTCGTAAGTCGCAGTTGACACTGATGCTGCTGGTCATGGAGTCAGGCCTTAACCACAGAGCTCCCAAGAGTGCAGCTATCCTTTGAGTTAAAGATGAGTAGATGCTTATTCCTTGGATGTGCAGCCAACTATGAGGAGGACACAAGAGTGTCACCTATTGTTGATCTTCTCTCATTTGACTGTCCTGTGAAATTCCAAATCGAGGAAAGTGACTGGTCTGTGACTGCTGGACTACCTGCCCATGGAAGTCACAAATGCAGACACTGGATTGAAAACTACCAGCTCTTTGTTAGAGGTCTCTGAGATCTTTCTACCACATCATTATCAGAAGTGACCACACCCAACATTTTCAAATCAAATAATGATGCATTCTGTCATGGCTCATGTTTAACTTGTATTCTGCATGTCTTATCAGTGCTTCCTTGCCACTGAAGAACTATGCACATATCATACCTTAGGCAGTGTCTGAGAGTCTCAGAGAAGTCAGGAATGACTGGGGCACCATCGTATCCATGGTGACATCAGGCTGCAGCAGGTTAGACTGGTCATCATCATGTAACTAGTCCCAGTGGATTTCATGTACTTCCGGGGCTTCAGTTTCCAGATATTCATGGGAGACTAAGTTAAGACTCAATAAACTGAACACGGATTAAAATCTCATAGTGAGAACTTTATTTGGGCTCTGCAAGACAAAAAGTCTATTATGTTACTACAAAGCAGAATGTCCCTGAAAGAGACAGGGAGATGGGATACTGCAAATCACTACAACAGTGTTCAACTCTCCCACTTGAACTCCATAGTACTATAGCGTACACATTAGCCAAGAAAGAATACCCCTCTCTCTTGCTCCCCTCTCTGTCCACAGCCCCTCCATTTCAGAATTTATTTAATACTCCATTTTCTACGTGCCCTCAGTGTTTTTTAATCCATTGTTCTATAAGAGCAAATCTTGAAAAAAAAATCAAAACTAAACAAACCACATTGTCTTGAATGATTTAATCATATCCCTTGCTGGCAAGATTGGTGATGACTTGATAACTGGTGTTAGTGGAAGCCTAACTATTTAGAAAGGTGAGTCTATGGAAAAGCCAGTCCTGTTGGTGTACCTCACAACCTTGCCCTTGGGAGGATGAAGTAGAAAAAGCAAGAGTTCAAGGTCAACTTCAGCTACACAGCAAGATTTCAAGGTCAACTTCAGCTACACAGTAAAAAAAAAAAAAAAGCCTGTCTTATGCCTGATTCCTAGAAATGTGACATTTTCACATGAAACCTAGATCATATGACATTTGACATATATGTTCTCTGGAAAGATTTACACACAGTCAATTCATCATTAACACTGAAATGTTAGCCAATAGAAAACAAAATAATCTACGTTAATTTACTAACAAAACTAACCTGTAATAACAGCCTGTGAGACCCAGGTTGATGACTCGTAGGTCTGATTCTTTATGGAGATAAAAACATGCTTTAATTTCTCTGGAAGCACAAGCATTCTTCCGATTTGAACACAGGTAAAGAGGGGTTTCCCTGAAGCCAGTATAAGTTTGGGTGCAACTGCTGAAAACGGAAGATGCTTTATGGGGAAGACTTTTGATGAAAAACAGGAACTCAAGATGATTTAGAAACTGAGTGAGTGGAGGCTTTGAGGGTAGCTGGGAGGAATCTTCTTAGGCTCCATCTTGATTTGAGTGTTTTATTGGTAAACTTCACTTATCCAGCCGAGTGGGTGTGGAGCAGGGCTGGGGGAGGGGGGGAGCTTCGGCCTCCAGACTTCTGCTCTGTCCCTGCCATGATGGCCTTTTCTTTTTTTTTTCCTCTGCTCTTCTTAAAGGACATGAGCTCAAATGACAAAGTTAAACATTTTTCCTCCTGGAAATTCACCAACCATTGATCCAGAAAGCAAGTGCATGCCACGGGGAGGTGGCAAGCTTTGAATCTATCTCTTCGTGGTAGGTTGAGGCTGTGGTTTAGAGAAAAGGGAAACTGATTCTCTAGCCCCAAGCCAGAGACTGACATTTTATTTCCACTCAGTGCCACACCATGTGAAGAATCTATGCCACACTTGCTTAGAGCTGGGCATAGATGAATTATGATCCAAATCTCCAAAGATGAACAGAAAGCCGTGGGATGCATAAGATCTACCTCATCCATATACTACCAGAAAAAAGGAAACACTCACTGCAGTACCTGTGTGTTGAGGGTGGCCCTAAACAATGACCTTGACAATTTCCTTGATGAGAAGTTTTGTACGAGCAAGGCTTTCTGGATTTAAAAGATCTTTAAAAAAAAAAAAAA
>NC_034605.1:21751518-21801343 GCF_900095145.1 Mus pahari | reverse complement strand
TCTCTCTCTTCCTTCTCCTTTGCCTCCTTCTTTATCTTCCAAAAAGAGACAGGCAGGCAGTACTGTGACTCTCAGATTCAAGATTCAGTAGGAAATGTGGAGCTGAGAATGAGGGGCTCTGACAAAGATCCTTAATTTAAAATTCCATACCGTGAGACCTTAACACTTGGTTTACACTTTGTGAGTGATCTGCAAAAAGACTGCAATTCCATAATGTGTGTCTGCAATTAGTTCCTTCCCTTTCCAAGATGGAAATCTCTGTCTGATGAGAGAACATCCAGAGTGAGGAAACTGGGAAGGCAGGAGGGGTCATGCTGATGATGGTCCAATGCCTGCACTTGAAGCCAGTGTTCTGTGGTATGTAATGCCAGTGGCATTCAATCACACAGTTGGCATTTGGTGGTGCGAGTCATGTGCTGTCCCCAGAGGAAAGGAAACATAAACTCTCCTGGATATCAGTGAAGCCACCGTTATTCACGCCATCTTTAACCCTCGTGGAGTTAAGAAATGCCCATACAAATACCCTCTTCCACTCTCTGTCCCTAGCTTTCTGTGGGCCGTGGGATGCTTAAAGAAGCTCCAATGATGATTCACAGACTTGGGGTGGGGGCCACTTGTGGGAGCCTTGACCTGTGGGAGAATTCAGAAGCTACCTGCTAGACTCTTGGTACCACATTGTCTGTGTGTTACTCTAGACCAAGAGCCAATAGTGAGACCCCTGTATCATCACCATCTCATCTACAGATTTGAAAAATGCCAACTGTAGATTGAAACTATTTGGGAAACTCTTAAACTTATATAAACTTTTTTCTTGCCGTAACTTCTTAAACAATATAACATAAAATTTACTTAGCATGCTCATTGCATCAACATTATGAGTAATCTGGGTGGCAATTTAAATCGAATAAGAGAATACGTATAGGTTATATGTAAAAATGTTATGCAGATTGAGATAAGAGATTTGAATATCCTCAGATTTTGGTATCTACAACTCCTGAGTTCTACTCCAAACATGGGTCTTACAGTGCACAGTACATAATTAAGGTCTGCGAATACCATTAGCTGTGTATAAGATATTTCCAAGGTCTGCACACATAGAGATTAGAATATGTATTAGTTGGTTTTGGTGGTTGAACATTATAAACGAATAATATGAAATGTTACCTTAAATATAAACATTGTTAAGGTATAATAATCAGCAGGTGTAGCATTTATATAGCAAGCTTGCAGGGTTTCAGTGAATTTTCATATGTGTTATCTCTATGGCACTCACAGCAGCCAACTTGTGAAGGAAGTTCTGTCACCATCCCTGACTTTCCTAAGGGAAAGCTGATCAATACGTAACTGGAAAACAATTCCAAGTCCACACTCCTAGTAACGGGGAAGATTTAAATTTACACCTGGCCGTCTTTAAACCTGTAAGAAACCTTGCCTTTAATCTTTACACCAAACTGCTTCCTATATCTCTCTGGTCCAGGCAGGTTTTTGTTACTGTGGCAAAGTGCCTGATAGGGAAGATTCATTTTGGCTTACTGTTTTGGAGATTTCAGCCAATAACCAGTTTGCTCCTTTGTTTGGGAACCTCAGCAAGTCAGCATATCATAGACTAGACCCCACAAACACCAAAATTATGGTGGCCAGAAAACAAAGAGAGCATGAGGAAGTTACCAGCATCCATCCCACCATCCTTTTCAAGGGCATGCCACTCCGGTTCAGCTTCCTCCTGCTTGTCTGCCCTCCATAAATGTTCAGGGACCCTGGGGCATTTGTAGGAACCCTTGGATCTTTTATAGGCCATGTTGGTTACTGCCACTTTGGTTAGAAATACCCCAGCTCCACGTATACTTCACAGCCTTCTGTGTGTATGACCTGAACATAGGATCTGTTCTATACTTACTGGAATATGTTTTAACGTATTCAGCGTCATCACTGAAGCACGGGTCCCTTCTCAATCTTCGCTGCATTTGAAAAATATCCCCTCCCATCTCAGACCAGCGCCAGGTCGGGGCATCCTCAGTCCCTCAACTGCCCAACCCTGCCTAAGGCTCAGGCTACCTGCTTTGGGACACAGCTTCCTGGTACTCACAGCATCTCAGAATGGGGTGATTCCCCATCCCTCCAACTCCAAGGATTCTGCCTACAGGGGTGCGCCTTGAGGCTGAAAGGCCATGCAAACACAACAAGCTAATAACCCAGTCCGAGGCACCCTGCAGCCTTGCAGACACCCGCTCCTAGAGTGGGAGGCAGGGACCACAGAACTGTCCAGCCAACGCGTCAGAATTGGAGCTGTTCCACTTGAACCCAGGAACTTTAAAGCTTTATTTATAGCTCCTTATTAAAACATGAAAAAGCGTTGAGGAGGAACCCTTTGGTTATTCATACAGAATCGATCATGGAAAAGCAACTGGTTGTCTTCTAATTGTCTTTGTCTAGATGGAGACTGAACATTAGCAGATGAATAAACCCTGAAAAGGTAAATGAATAAACAAACAAACAAATAAACTTTCTACCACTTCCTCATCCTGTCACAGGCAGACAACAAGGCTTTTAACATAGGCTATAGGGACATTCTAGATACATGCTATACATGTCATTTGGGATTGAAACAGAACTTGTCAGTAAGCTAATAATTGAAAGATATTCCTAAGGTATATGCTAAACAGAAGTAAGTCATCAAGTGGATGGCAACATTTATCTTAAGCCAGTCCTCTATTTGTATTGACTGAATAGTCACCAAGTGTGCATGATATGCTGAGCTCACAGTCAAACGAGGACAAGTAGCAAAGAGGGTGAAGGCATAGAGGATGGAGTAGAAGAGAAGGAAGTGAAGTAGGGTGAATATAATCAAAGCATGTTGCATTTTTCGGAAAACATCACAAAACACATTATTGTTTTTAACATTTGTTATTTGCTAACTACAAAAGTTTTAAAGCATGAGCCATTCACTACAGAGGGCTGCCTTGGAACTTCTGGTCTCCAATGGTATACTGTTTCCTAGGCTTCCTGGTCAAAACACACGTTTTAGAAAGTATTCAATCTCAATCTGGGTCTTCTATCCGCAGTTTGTTCATTTAGTTCCTAGATAAAAGACACACAACTTTTATTCTTTACAATAAGCCCCAATCAGCACTATAGCTGGGCAGATATCTATCCTCTATGCTATTAATATCTAGTTTCCTATCGATAACCCAGTTATGACTTACTATTTTTCATGAGCTACTTTTAACTGCCAATGGCCATGCTTTCTTGACTCCGAACTCATGGCATTTTTCTCCTCTGCCCACCTTCTTCTCTCTCTCTCTCTCCTTGCGGTCTCCTCTGACTCCAAGGCCGGGGAGACCAAGCCTTACCTATCTCAATTCTGCCCAGCAATAGACTGTATTTATTCATAGGCATCTTTATTCACCAATCAGAAATTACTTGGGGCAAGGTCACAGAGCCTCATTTGAGTCTACCTGTGGACTCTTATCAGGGACAACCAGGTCTGGGCCCCCACCCCAGCCCGCACTTAGCATTGCAACAGAACAAACCTCAACAGAATACCTGCTCAACCCATGTTTATGTTTGCTTGATGTGCCGTGGAAATACCTAACCTCAAATTCTCTGCTATCATACAGTAAGTATTGTTTCAAATCACTAAAACCTTTAGCCAATGCTTTTTAATCATTCTGACTTCAGGATTCCCCTCTGGCTGTACAGGAAGGCCTCTGTACAGGAACTGCCTTCCAACAGATTAGGTTATGGTCCTACAAGGCTAAGAGTGATATATGTGTTTGGGGAAAATGGAGATGCACATTAAGAAGAAACATTGCTTTTTTGATCCAAGCAGGAAGCATATATAATCTCCTCTAGAGCCTGTGAAATACGTCATTTTACACATGAAATTGTGTGGAATTGGTCCAGATTGTGTTTAACATGGTTTTTGAGAATAGCCATTCTCAGAATGAGCTGCTGGGTACCAGTTAGGGGCTCAGAGCACTAAATAAATAAATAAATAAATAAATAAATAAATAAATAAATAAATAGAAGCAAATGTAATCTGTGTGGCAATATAGAGTACAGACATACACTTCTCTTAGCACAGTGCCTAGATGCGATCAGTCCTCAACACTGCAGTAGGATCTGTTGAGAACAGAAGAAGAAATGGGTTCTGAACACATGAACAAAATATGATGCAAAGGGGCCTGTCTTGCTGTAAAACATTTTAAGAACAAAGTGTATATTTAGTTGTTTTAAAGAACTTTCTACTTTTCTGCATGTGGTAAAACTTTTATTTCAGAGTTTGGTATAAAAGTCTAGGCCTGATAAAATTAAGGAAGCAACCATGTTTTTCTAACCAGCAATATTTTAGCCATTTGCAAATTAGCCTAATCTTAATATTTGACCAAAAGCACTATTTGGGAGCTGAGTGGAGACCATGAGATTTATACTACATAAAGTGCTGTCTAGCTTAACATGTCCTGGCTTTCAAACATAATAAATAAACCACATGGAAAATTTAGAAGAAAGTTCTTTTGCATACATGGGGATTGTTGATATCTTCTAATAGGTCCTTTTACCCTTGTTATTAGATGACAGTGATCATTATAATGCCAAACATATCTTGACAGAATTCAGTTTATAAAATGTCAGCAAGTCTATGTTTTTTATTAGTTTGCTCCAAATCAATTTAGAAATTTCAATAGAATGCTTGTAAGTATTCCCCAAGCAATGTCCATTCCTGACTTTCTGCACAAAAAAAATTACAAATTAATCAGATTTTCAAATTTCTGTATAATGGCTTTGCACATTTATTACTTAATCCTCTTATAAAATGCTATTATGATTGACACATCACTGTGGAGATAGAAGTCAATTGAATAATATGTAGCAGTCAATTTTATTTGTAGCTTAATGTGCTGAAGTATTTTTTTCCACATTTCCATTATTTATAAGTCTGTCCCTTAGGAGACTATATAGAAGAATTTGTTTTAAATGAGCCAATAATACCTTCTTTAAAATTTATAAGCATGACAGAATCATATCTTTTTTTTTTTTCATTGGTTGGCCACAGCATGCCAGTAAACAGACTTTGGAATCTCTTCCACTTTATAGGAAAATCACCAGGAAAGTGGATCTTGTTCAGGTTTGATAGGAACTGGATTTCAACCACTAGAAACCATTCACTCCATTAGAGAACTCCAAGAAAACAGAAGCTTTCACTGGCGCCACTTCAGAAATGGCTCCCAGTGTTGCTTATTTTTTTTTTATTTAAGTAGTCATTGTTTCCACCATTATCTTAAACACTGAGGTTTACCCGGAAACAAAGCACACAAGCATGCAGACAATACCCAAAGGCCTTAGAGAGTTGCTGTCAGGGTGCTAGGAACCCAACGGGATCTCAGCTCGGGACTATGGTGTGTTCAGTGCCTACAGACGTGGGTCTCTGTGAACTAATGGTGAGACATCTCTTCTTTTTCTGCCTGAGATTAGTAATAAGACTTTGGGCAATTAGCTTAACTATTACTCACCTCTGCATAACACACACAGTTTCACACACATGCATGTGTACATGTGCACATACACACACTGAACTGGAATGTGCTATCCAAACTGATGTCTAATGCTAAGTTTTTTTGATATATATATATATATATATATATATATATATATATATATATCAAAATATAATATATATATATAAATATATATATTTATATGGCTTTTATGTGTTTAAATATGTGACAGTATACCTTTTTCTACTGTCTGTTCTTTCTACCTCCTGTTGGCATTGGTCATCCTGAGTGTACCATTGCATCATTTTTTTGCCATTGTCAAATGATTTGAAAACTGTTGAAGAATTACTCTTTCACAAGCATCTATTCCTTAGTGTCTGTCCTATGACATCACAGAAATATGTTGTCCCCAGGCTGGACTTGATACTAAGGGAACTTTTCTCATTTGAATTCTAGGGGCCAGAGGAAACACAGTGCTACCAGATCCAGGAACTCCTGACCAGCACCAGGCCTGTCAGACCCATCCCACCTTTCCAGTTGGGCCACAGGTCAGTATCTCTCAACTGTTTTGCATTAGGCTGCATTTAAGATGGTTTTACCATATAAATAACCAAATAAATAATAATGAGTTAAATCCAATTAACTTCAACAGGGCAAAGATGGTGATAAATTTTTGTATGGGAAGCTATATGACTACATTATTTATTAAGTACTCTCAAGAAAATATGTGTTTGCAAAAGTCTCTTCTTAAAGGAAAGGAAGGCTTTAATCATGTGGAAATGGTTTTTTTTTCCCTTAAAACCTTCTCCATCTAGGCTGTGGGCTAACATGCAGTTTTCTCGAAAGTAAAACTTTAATGACTGGAGTGTGAAGAAAATTAAGTTATTTCAACCTTACTATAGCCATTTTTGAAATACAAGATGTGATTTAATATAAAAAAGTTAATGCAATTTTAATGCTAGTTCAGCTTATTGGGTTTGACAATACTGTACATCACGCGTAGCTCTTGCATTAATAAAGAAATACATTCATTATTTTTTAAAGTCCAATATTTGTTTTTTCCAGCCTGGCGTGGGTTATATGGAGATGTAGAACACAATTATAAAAGGCTGGGCTTTCTTTAACCTCTGCCATCTCCTGTGAAACTTTCAGAGTTCATCTTGCTTTTATGGAGAGAAATATCTGAGTCTTTCCCTCCCCATTGCTGTCCTTGTTGTTCCTGGAAATTAACCACTTTCAGTACAAGGAGCACTTGCCCAAGTGTAAAGCTTCGATCAGACTTGACACTCTTACTCTAGCCACCATGAAATAGTTCAATGGCCTCAGATCCCATCATCCACCTCAGAGACCAGACCACTTCATACTGATAGACATGAAGAATGGGCAGTGTCTACTGGGAGACAGACCTAGAGAGAGCTCATACAACATGAGCCATTGGCTTCCTTGTGCCAGACCCTCATAATGTCATTCTTGTTTCCTCACGTGGTCATATGTTTTTGTGCTGTGTGTGCACAAATGTGCCTAGAAGCACAGGATTCCTAACATGTTTCAATATTTTAATTCTTATTAGAATGAGACTCAGGCAGTGAAGAAGCATGGCTCTGTAACAACCAGGAACAGCCATACCCTATCTTAAACCCAAAATCCAATCTTAAAAATGTGCATGTCAAGCCTCCAAACCTGTGTACAATGTGAGAGCTATGAAATATCTTCCCTTGAAATATCACATCGATAGGCTGGTTACCTTACTAGGAAACTTGGAACCAGTCTACAATTCCATTATTATTCCCCAAGTCTGATCATTGTTCTTTAGAGTAACTTTGTTTTTTTAAAAGGAAAGGCAAAGTTATTGGTGTGAATTTAGTAAAGTAAACAAATCCATTGGGAGCCTGGAGCTTCCTTTGCAAGGATCTGGAGGGTACTCTAGAGGGATAGAGAATGCACCCACACTGACCATCGTTCTTCAAATGCAGAAACCCCATGTCTCTGAATCTGCTCCTTGTATTGGAGAAGGAGGGTAAAGATGATGACTCTGGAACTGTCTATCTGATCTTATACTTGACCTCTCCAGGCACAAGATATGGAACTTCCAGCAAGCTATAAAACTCTCAAAGTCCCATTCCTGGGATAATTGCAACAAAACAATAGAGCCTGGCGATTATAATCTGGCATTGTTTCATGCCCGTATTTAAATACATTTTCTATGTCCCATCAAAAGGAAAGTCAGTTCTACATAATGTTTCATTTGGAATCCTGTAGAGGAAAGCTGTGGGATTATATTTTGTTCCCTAGCTTCTGCAAGAATGTAGAGATGTCCTGGCTTAAAGACTCTAGGGTCAAATGGCCTTGGCTGTCACGTAGCCATCCAGAACCAAAATCTTAGTATGTTCCTCCAGTGGAGACCCTATCCCAGGACTCCAACAAGCTTTGTGCTCGACTGCTGCCTTTCACACCAAACGATGACCATAAAATCAAGAGTGGGCATATACACGGTTTCTGTAGTAACATCTTAATTGGAGGAAGAGTATGAAAGAATTAACAGTAAGGGACTTTTTAACATTTGATCTTAAAAGTAAGTATTTTATCTTTATTACATTTTATAACTTGGCATTATACATATATACATATACAGAGCTTATAGATATATTTATGCCACTTTAATAGCAACCATTCATTTACTATCTTATTTATTTTCATATCAGGAACATTTTTTTAGATTTATTTATTTATATACATATACATGTATTATTTATTATTTATATACATATACATGCATTTATTTATGTGTGTATGCACATACATGTATTATTTATTTATTTATTTATTTGTGTGTATATACACATACATGTATTTTTCTGCATGTACATCTGCATACCAAAAAATGTCATCAGACACTTGTGAGCTGTCATGTGAGTGCTAGGAATTGAACTCAGGACCTTTGGAAAAGCAGTGAGTGCTCTTAACCACTGAGCTATCTATCTAGCCCCTCCCCCCGAAAACATTATTTTTAAACTTTCCTAAATAGGTACCTAAATAATCCATATTGATGACTATACAATATCTCATCAGGATGGCACTATAACATGAACTGCTTCAACATTTATGTGATTTAAAGTGTATTGCATAATTTCTTGCATTTATCTCTTTTCCCTTTGAATTCTATCATGAAGTTACAACTTAGAGTATATTCTGGGTCAAATGGGGACACATATATTTACCATTCCTGATATGCATGTATTTCCAGTTGCTTTCCAAAGAATTCTGCTAGTATCCATGCCCTCCAGCCGCAGAAGTGTACAAAGGCGTCACTAAAGGCCTAGCATCAAGAAAATCTTTTGCTCTATATTTATTAATATAATACTTAAAAACCTTTTGAACCCAAAATGTAATAAAAACCCTATCATTATCAATGACTTCTTTCTGGGACAATATAGAATAAATTAACTGAAAACTTTAAATATATGCGAAACAGGATCAAATGAAATTTCAACTCAATTTGTAATATGTAAAGGTACAGTATTTCTTCAAAAGGTATTAAAGCTCCACAGAGATTCTAAAAGAAATTGAAATTTTTTTTCAAAGAAATTAGTGAAATATAATGTCAAAATGTAATTTCTTCCTCACCTTCTTCCTTCCTCGGATGGAATATGCTTCTTTGCCACTTCTTAGAAACTTTCTGACCTGATATAACTGAGGGATTGTGCTCTGCAAGGCCATGTCTTGTTCTGCTGGAAAGTGAGCCAGCTCTCTCTTGTTTTGCAGCCTCTTCTGACGGCACAGCAGTTAGCCTCTGCTGTGGCCGGGGTGATGCCAGGAGGCCCCCCAGCCCTCAATCAGCCAATCCTCATCCCCTTCAACATGGCAGGACAGCTCGGTGGCCAGCAAGGCCTGGTCCTCACACTGCCTACTGCGAATCTCACAAACATCCAAGGGCTGGTAGCGGCAGCCGCAGCTGGAGGCATTATGACTCTGCCACTGCAAAATCTACAAGGTAACCATCGCGCCCAGATGCTGGGCGCTGTTCTATCCATGGGCTGAGTGGGGAATGTGGTTTAGGATTGCTTCTACCGTGAAGGACGCGAAAGGCTTCTGCAGAAAGCTTCATTTCCGGTTGTTTATGAGCTTGTTCAAGCCACGGTTTTATCAACCTGCATTTTCTCTCATGAACACCAAAGCCTTTCAGGCCCTCTAGAAGCATTTGTAGACACAAGATCATTGTGGGACACACCATCATTTAAATGTGAAATCACTGAGTTGTTATTTGAAGACATAGTTATAATCTGACAAGATCTTCAATTTGCCCACACGCAAAGAAAGGTTGGATGTTATTCACATCTGTGTGAGTGGTTGGGACACTACAAATACAATCCTTGTATTAAGTTAATACAAGGATTAACTTAATGATTATTTTTGCTACTAAATGGGCTTTAGATATAAGTGTTAAAAAAGTATATTTGAGCTTTTTTTTTTTTTTTTTTTTGTAGAAGGCAGACCAATTTTATTGGGAGAAGTTATTCTCTATATTTTGAAAAGTTTAACTTTTCTTGAAAAGTTTGATAACATCGACACTGGTTGATTTCCAAATTATTCACCAAAGAAAAAATAACTACAGTAAAAACTGTCCCGAATAAGAATATTACATCCTGACATCTCCCCATCCACGGGGGTGAGTCACTCTGGGTGATGTGCTCAGTTCTCGTTTGTGTTTTTAGAAAAAGACTGCTAACAAATAGTGGATGTTTTACAATAAATAAAAAAAGAATATTATGTCTCCTACCAAACCAAACTAACCAAACAACAACAACAACAACAACAACCCCCAACTATCTCCTCTGAGGTTAGTTAAAACAGTTTGACTTCATTTATGTAAAGGTAAGCAGTTATTTTGTTTCACAGGAACCTGAAGGTTTGTCTGAATAAGTCCTCAGAATAACAATTCAAATTACTTTTAAATTGGCTAAGTGGTTGGTGTTTATTTGACTTATCAAACTGCTTAGAATGTCAATACACACACTAAAGGACAACCAAGAACTAGTGACCCTTGGCCCTCCATGCACTCTATGTGTTCTGATGCCCCACCATTGTTGCTACATCTTAACTTTCATTTTAATGTTTAAAACAAAGTCTCTCTTATACCATTAAATTGTGCCAAGTACCTTGCCATTCATAAATCATGCATGCTCAGGATAACACTAATGCATGAACTTTGCTTGTTTCAAATTTGAGTGCCTGGGACGCCAAGAACTTGAGATTAAGCAAATAAAGCAGGAATACACAAGGTAAAAGCAGAAGTAACAAAGTGTAGGGCCTGGCGTCTTAATGTAGGTGGATGATGAAATCTTAATGAAGAAACAGGCATTATCAAAATGCGCCCTTCCATTTGGAACATGTGTGCTTATGGGAATATTGAATATTATAAATAAACATCAGCTTGTGGAGCTCCTGGGCCGTGAATTAATTCTGCTTGGTTAAGATGGACTCCAAAGTCAGGCTGAAGGAGAGAAGTCTTTTTATACTTTCACTGTAGGTCAGGGTTGGGATTTTAGTGCCTGTTAGCCCCGGGGGTTAAAGTCAGTGCTGGCCTGAGGTGCAGCAAGGCCTTCTCCATTTTGTTTGGATGTTAGGTTTAAGTATGCGTTTAGGATTTAGACCTTGACTTCTTGGCTCTGTTGTCCCCCGTGTCAACTCTGCGAGTTGTGCCCTGGAAGACTCAGTGGGGGGCAGTGAGAAACATGAACTTCCTTTATCCTTATGTCTCCTTGGCAAAGGTTTCAACCAGTATCACCTTAAGTATATTTGCGTTCTTAGACAAGGTCATGTCAGACACAGACTTGGGACCAAACACTTCTCCCTTTGAAGTCATCTTTAACATGTCAGTGGTCCTGAAAAGGAGATGATGAGCTCACTAACGTGAAACCTCCCAGCTATACGTCAGCTGAGTTGGGAGATGGTTCCCTCATTTGCCTTAATATCAAGCTGTAGCGGTGAGTTTAGCTGCCCACCTGAAACTTCCTCTCATTTAAGATCCAAATCAACACTAGACAAGGAAGTTCTACTTTAGGTTTATTTAGACTTTTTTTTTTTTTTTTTTTTTGGATGCTTGCATATCCGTACACGATTTCTCAACACCTAGACCTCACTAAAGAAAGATGGAACCCTCCTGGTTTTTTGGAAACTAAGATATTTCCCAAAACATAGCATACCTTCAGTGTTAAATAAGGAAATTTCCAGGAAAACAGGAATGGTTTAGTATCCTGCTGAGAAATCCAAGGGTGGTAAGGATAATAAGAAGAAAGTTTCTTATGTTCACAGTGACTTCAATCAATGGCAGTCAATGAACACGACTTAAACAGCAATGTCAGATACCACCTTGAAATCAGCTCACCAGCACCCAGCCCAAAGCTGACCTTAGCATGATTAGGTGACATTCTACATCAGTGGTTCTCAATGTTTGTATCACAACCCTCTATCTCCAAAACTATTTATATTATAATTCATTAGCAGTAGCAAAATTAGTTATAAATTAGTAATGAAAATTATTTTATAGCTGGAGATCACCACAACCTGAGGAATTGTATTAAAGGGTCATAGAAATAGGGAATGTTGAGAACCACTGCTCTACAGTCTGTGGTGTTCCTAGGCAATACTAGTGATGGGCAAGCTTCCTGAGTTCTACCACATTGCAGAAGCTACTGTCATGTAGGAGAGTGAACAGATGGCTGGAAGCAAACAAAATCATCTTTAAAGGTTTGGTCAACTTTGAGATGAAGATGACAGCTTTAATGTCCTCAGCTTATAACTTTTCTCAAAAGTGGTGGCCTTGCCAATGAACACATTAGAATAAATCTGTACACACATTTCTATGGTCAAAAGCTAGTATAAAGGCTAAAAAGCTGTTCCCCTTGCAGGACCTACTCCTCACACAACAAACGTGATGACTTCAGCCCAAGGTTTTTAGTGTTTTGAAATTACTAATAAGCCTGTTCATCTGTAAGAGACATCCCACTTCCCCAGTAATTTGAGGTGTGAGAACGAAAGCAAGACCTTTAAGTGTAACACACCTAGTCTAAATGAAGTTCCTAATCTTATATGCCCCACATAGATCTAGATAGTTCCTCTTCTCCCCTTGTAAATTAGTATGTTTTCATTTCACAAATTAACTTAACCAACAAGAACTTTCTCTAATAATTTTCTAGCTTTCTTGTCCGATTCCTCCCTCTGCTCTTCATTTAATTCAAAAGCTATAGGTTTGCTAAGAAGATAAGAACAAGTTGTCAACATCAGTTTCTTAATGGCTTGGAACTCAGGGATAAGCTTTCAAATATTTTCCTTTATACTAATGTGATTGAGAGCTTATTCCTTTACATCTCCTATCAAGTAGCATAGCATAGTTCTCAGAGGAGTTCATAATGCACACATGCATTGTGATGAGTTCTGGTGAGGAGATGTAACACTGAAAATGGCCCTCCTAGATTCAGACAGTGGTTCACTAGACAATCTCCCCTTCCAAAGGAAATACCAGATAGAAGCTGGAAATTTGAAAACTCAAAATGTCAGACTTCAGCAGGTCCCTGAATGGAATCTGCAGTTTTACAATTTTCCATAGATGATTTCTTGTATACATTCAAATCCTTGGGGAATTAGGTTTTACTACAAATGTGGGAGGAACGCAAGCATTCAGGCCATAGCAAACCCTAACACAGCCAGAAGGCTCCTCTGCCAAACGTTGAGCACCCTGTGTGGCCAAATAGTGCCCTCATGAACTCTACTGCATTTTTCCTCATGCCAGATCCCCAGGTGAGACTATCAACCCAAGGTATATTTGTTTCTGTCACTACGTTTGGGTTCCAAAAGCCAAGGGAACCAATGTTTTTGCTTAATGAGTGTTACTGAACTGTCTGCCCAAAGATTTTGTCCAGAAAATTCTTTACATTGCCTAGAAAGATAACTTGACCCAGCAGGAAATGCATCTGCAAGGCCTACTGGTTTTTTTTTCCTTCTTTCACTAGATCTTTCCTCTCCAGAAAGAAATTCACACCCATCATACCCATTATATCACTGATACTGTATTGATTGTGAAGGTCATGAGAATGAGGTACATTATGTAAGATCCCAGGACTAGCCCAGTAGGCTAATCTCATTTCAGCCTGAACTGAGGTCTTCATCTCAGGGAATTCAAGTTGCCATGAGGAGGCTAGCTGAATCGATACCATATATACAGCAGCAATTGTCTATCCTCCTTGCCCAGAATGACTAAGAACCCTGTTTTCATCTTTTCCTGCTCCATTCAGGCCATTTCTCTAGTGCAATTTAGGTTCATTTGTTGTCCAGTTTCCAACTCATGTAGTATGGGGAACTTTGTGCCAATGTCTATTTGTGCATATAGCCTTTCTTTTTCCTTTATTAAAAATTTTAGATTATCCAAGAAAGAAATTGCCTGTTAAGAAAGGATGTTTTCATTCTGGATTACCTTGTAGGCTCACTAGGCAAGTGAGAGATTAACTGGCTCCGTGCTGAGGTGTTCTTTCTCACTCGATGTGTATTAGAATGTGTGGTGGTTTGACTATGCTTGGCTCACGGAAAGTGGCGTTGTTAGGAGGTGTGGCCTTGTTAGAAGAAGTGTGTCACTATGTAGGTGGGCTTTGGGGGCTCCTAGTGCTCAAGCTCTGCTCATTGTAGAAGAGCCAATCTTCCCTTGGCTGTCTTCTGGTCAAGAACTCTTCATTATTTCTCCAGCACTGAGTCTTCCTGGATGCTGCCATGCTTTCTGCCATGATGATAATAGACTGAACTTCTGAAATTGTAAGCTGACTACAAAGTTCAAAATACCTTCAGGAACACTGTCTTCCATGCTTCTACAGTGTGGCTCACTAAGCCCTACTTAAAGCATCCCACTGCTTTACAAATCCACACCTCCTCCAATAAGGCCATGCCTCTTAATAATACCACTTCCCACGGACCATTATAGCATGTTAGGTGTTGTTACCTGGTCATTGTTTTCATTTAGATTTTTCATCTGAAATAAGCTACAATCTAGAAATGGAGGGCACACCTGTGACCTAAATCTTTAGGCTGGAAGACACATGCTTTTGATCTGGATCTTGACAAGAAATGATGCACATTTTACACTGGAACTTGAGGCATAGTGGACACAAAACGTTTAAGCCCAGGCATGCCTTTTAATTTCAGGAGAGAGAAACAAGCAGAGCTCTGAGCTCAAAGCCAGCCCAGAGCAGAGCAAGTTACAAGTAGAGAAAAGCTTAGGTACAGGTGGAGTGGTACATGCCTATAGTCCCCAAACTCAGCAGATCTCTCAGTTTAAAGTCAGTCTACAGAGCATGTTCCAAGATAGCCAAGCTTAGACAGCAATGGAATTGGAAAACAGAAAGCTGACGATAATATAAAAGAACAACGTGATGGCCAGGAATGAAGGGGTCATGCAAAGAAGCTGAGGCTTGGGACCATGAAGAAAGCCTAGGAGAGGCTGCTGGTGAAGCCTAGTTGCAGCAGAAGACCAGTGGATTGGATAGCACAGTATGATTAAATGACCACAAAGAACAGCGGTAACAGTGGAATGGAGACAAGCAGAGCCTAGAGTGCCACAGAGGGCGAAGCTGGAGATGGAGCCAAAGGTTCTACATCTTGATACATTGATCTGAAGGCACTGACTCTTCTACAGTGGGTGGAGCTTGAGCACTGGAGTCCTCAAAGCCCACCTACAGCATGACATACTTCCTCTAACAAGGCCAAGCCTCCTGCAGTAATGTCATATCTCCTGATACTGCCACTTCTCATGGACAAAACATCTTCAAACCACCACAGAATGTATGGAATCTGAGCAAGTGTGCTAAGAGAACATGCTAGATCTTTTGTGGGATGGTCATAGGACTTACATTCCCTGTGGATGTAATCAAGCCCACAACTGTGAAAGGAGACGAGTAATGACAGTAAATCTGGAAGAAAGAAAAATGACTAAGTGTGTTCTGTGTCACATGATTTTTAAAACTCCTTTAAAAGTCATCATCTCCCCTTTCATTGATTCCTTTGTGAAGCAGATACTGTGCTAAAAATAGCATTGAGTTACTCAAGAAAGAATCAATTAGTTGAAATAGCAATGAGAAATCTCCTTCCTGGAACTCATACAAACGTGTTGAGTCTTATTTTGCCTAAACTCAGGCAGAAAATGGAAACAGAAGGGTACACAGGGTGGATGTCAGTGACAACTGCAGTAAAGGTGTTAATGGAACAGCAGAGGGGGACAATTAGGACAGATGAGTCAGGCTAGTGACTTGTTCTTACAGCACAGACCACAGTGACCCACTAATCACTGTGGGCAACACAAATGGAGAATATAAATGTGCCATGAAGGAGATTTATATCAAAGTGTGAACACTCCAGTTAAGTCAGGCAAAACATTTAAATTAATGACCAAAAAGACATTAGAGATTGCAGCTTAACATGAACACGAAAAAGCAATTAGATTCAAGGCAAGTTTAAAGAAAAAAATCAGGTCAAAGATGGTTTTCCTGTCCTTGGCTCTGACAGGAACCCTGCCCTGCTTTTCTCTGACTCCCTGAGTTAGTTGGGTTTGTGTTGCTATAAGAGAATCACTGATGTTGGCTGCCTGATGAACAGGTTTCCTTTGCTTACAGTTGGGGAGATTCAAAGACAGAAATCTTGTGGGTTTGTAGGTTTGGTCTCAGGTGAAGACCTTCTGGTTCCAACACAACATAGAGAACTAGGAAAGGCTATGGATGGAAAGGAAAGCACATGGAGCCATCACACTAACAACCCATTCTCATGACAATTACACTACAAGATCAACATAAGTTCCTTCTGATGATGATGCTCTCCATCACCTGATTGTCTTCTAGCATTACCTTTTTCTATTAACACTCACACCACTCCAAAACTGCCAGGTAGAGATCAAACTTCCATCCAAGAATCTTTGGTGAACAATCTATATCCCACCTATAAGATTCCCCAAATTAGTATCTGTATGTGACAAAGAATTCAGGGATGCTCTTGGTGAGTTGTATTGCATTTCCTTTTTGTTTGTGATAGCACGGTCTTGACTAGGCTATACTGCATGCAGTAAAATACATGGCTCCTTTCAATGAGCTCTGATGATAGTATACAACCTTGAAGTGTGCATCTACTGCAGTCAACAAATAAAACATTCCATTATTCCACTAAAAATCCCTTGTTACCCCTTTCAGTCAATCCTTTCTGTCTAATCTAGTAGCTCTAACTTTAACTTTGGTATAGATTAGTGTTTTCTGTTCCAGAACTACAGATTTATATTGGGTATTCTTTTAAACTTAGTATGATGTCTCTGATATTCATCTAGTGTGTGTGTGTGTGTGTGTGTGTGTGTGTGTGTGTGTCCTTTTGTGTAATTTCAAAGAAGCTTTTCAACATTACACTATACCACATCTATTATGCCACAGCCATTCCAACATCACAATTATGTAGATACCATTGAAATCCCTTCCACTGGACCCAAGAAAAGATCCTTGGTTGGAGTTATATTAACTAAGGTTCTTTGGAGTAACAGAACCAATAGAGCACACACACACACACACACACACACACACACACACACACACACACAAATGAAAGATATAAACAGAGGATTCATTAGACTGTTTCATATGATAAGCTTACAGAGATCAACAAGGCCTCCTATTCTCCAGAAAGGAAGATATCCTAATAGCTTCTCAGTCCAAGAAGCTAGCTTCTCGGGGGTCCCAGTTCAGTGCTGAAAGACTGTGAGTTCCCTGGAGAGCTACTAGTGTCGATTCCAAATTGGTAAACCAAAGAAGCTAGAGTCTAATGTCATCAGAAGCTATATACTCTCTTCAGAAAGTAGTCACAATGGCAGCAATTATCACTGCTTCTCACCTTGAATCCTCTTGTAAGGTACCATTTAATGGAGGGCAGGTCTTCCCTAACAGCTAATGATCTCTCGAAGTGTTCTGATGGAATGCCCATTCTAATGGAATGTCTTCTAGGTGATGCTAATTCACCCAAGTTGACTATACCAACCATCACCAGGCCTTCCAGGGATGCCTGCTTGCCTCAACTCATGGTCCAAGCTCTAGGGTCCCAGCCTGTCTGAAATCTGTCTTGACAACATATGATGAAGGTTTTCTTTAAAGAGGATGTAAAAGCTCTTTGTGTATGCCTTACAGAAGCTTTGGGGCTGAAGGATTGAGTCATGATTCCAAGGGTTAAAACATTCTCTCTGAGCAAACAATCTCCTGATCCATTTGTTTCCAGCCAGCTCCATGTGCCAGTTTTTCCAAGACACAAATCTCAAGTCTAATATATTTTGTTTCTTTTCTGCCACACCCTTCTCTTATGATTTAGCCAATGTCAGAGTGAGGAAATCCTGGGCTCTTAAAAATATACTCATCTCCCAAGACTCTGAAAACCTCTGTCCTTTTCAACCACTCTCAGTTTGGCCATTCCCATTTCTATTTTCTTTATTCCTTTACCCATAAAAACTTGCTCTCTATAAACCTCTCTAAAGGACTTTCATTTCTTCGTTTTCAAGGAGGCCAACTCACTAGAAGCAACAGCATCAGCATTTGTGATCCTCTGCTTTGGAAAATATAAATATGCCTTGTTTGCATCTGACTCCGTCCCTAGAATGAAATCCCTGAGAATATCAACAATATTTAGCTCAATGACATTCCCCAAGAATGGAGGACATTACTGAATCACCTATCAGAGGTATTCAAGGTTGGATGGGTGGGTAGGTGGATAGATGGAAGCCGATAAATAGGTTTATAAATATTAAAGAATCACTAGGGGTTGGTCAAGTAGAAAGAAGCAAAAATCTCTTAGTTTAGAGGAGGCATAAGAAGGACAGAATGTATCATGTCTATGAAGATCTCTCTTGTTCAAGTCAAGTTGTCAAAGAATCAGAATTAAAAAAAAAAGAAGAGGGCAGTAGTGGAGGACTTTGTGTGCTTCTCTTGAACATAAGAATGGGAATCATAGATCTGATATGTTATAGGTTGGCATATTTAACATCAATGTCACTGTGTTTCATTTTCAAAGATATGTGTTTGCATTTGTAATAGTAATTCTGAGAGTTTAATGTTTCTAATAGTAATATAAGAATTATGACAGACAGGAAACCTTAGAAAAAGAGAAATCCAGACTAAGACACGGCTCTAGAAGCCAGAACAAACACTATATCAGGTTATATCGTTTGAATCATATAGTAAAAAAGAATACTAGTTGGATGAGAAACATATAAAAATATCTGGGTTTTATGTAGCAGAAGATGGCCTAATTGGTCATCATTGGCAATAGAGGCCCCTTGGTCTTGCAAACTTTATATGACCCAGCACAAGGGAAGCCCTGGGCCAAGTAGTGGGAGTGGGTGGGTAGGGGAGCAGGGGGGAGGGGAGTATAGGGAACTTTCGGGATAGCATTTGAAATGTAAATAAAGAAAATAATAATAATAAAAAGAAAAAATATCTGGTTTTGTTTTTCACTAACACAAAGCTTGTTTATTTATAAAATTCTTTTTGAAATTCTAACTTCCAATGTGGCTTTGATGGTTTGAATGAAAATGATCCCAATAGGCTCAGATGTGTGATTACTTACTGCCCAATTAGTAGAACTGCTTGAGAAGGATTAGGGGGTGTGGCCTCATTGGAGGAGTTATGTCTACTTTGGAGGAATTATACTCCAGGAGTGAGCTTTGAGACATGAGCCTCTTGCCAGTATCCTATCTATCACCTACCTGGAAATCAAGATATGAGCTCTTATCTTCTTACCATCATTTATGCTTTGGCACCATGAACTCTAAGCCCAATTAAACATGGTATTTTATAAGTTTTTCTGGTCATAGTGTTTTATCACAGTAATAGAAAAGTAAGACAGGCGCTGAGACCAAATACCTGACAAGAAACAACCTTCAAGAGTAAATATGTGTCAGGCTCATAATGTGAGGAGAGAGAGTCCACCACAGCAAGGAAGGCATGGTGACAGGAACAATTTGAGACAGGGACAGCTAGGACAGAGAGTAGCTGATTTTATCAGACTCAATGTCAGGAAACAGAAGAATTTGTGAGGCCAAGGTATAACACTAAAGCCTCCTGTCTTCCACCCATACTCCCTGTCTTTCAACAAACCATGTTCTCTTGATAGAACATGTCTCCTAAAAGTTTTATAATCTCTCAAAATCGCTGGAGGCCAGGTATTCAACCACATGATCCTGTGGGGGACATGTCTCATTCAAATTATAACACATGGTATAATGGATTATGATCTAAACTTGGGATATAGTGATCACCATAAACAATCCTCTAAGGCACAGTAAAATGCACATATTTCCCATCTGTAGAATAAAGCAGGTGAAGTGAAGCAAAGATAGAAGTGTAATGTATAGTGTTTAGAGTAATAAGTCATGACCTCTACATTACACAGAAAACCTGAAGAGTTATACAGCTAGGAGAGTGTCCCCAGATGAAGTTCTAAGAACTAAGAACAATTCCATGAGTCTTTAACACAGAAATGTTGATATATCATGGGCACCCTGTGGTCAGTTATTCCCTGCACTTTGGCCAGTTGTGAATTCCTGTAACGGCTTCTGTCTGCTACAAAAAGAAACTTCTTGAGTTATTGGGAGGTGAGAGTGATGTCTACCTATAGGTATAAATATCAATATTTAAAATGCATTTAATAACTAGGCTCATTTAGGAAATTGGCAGTAGTAGATTCTCTTCTAAGATGTCTGGCCTTGTTAAGCATTGGTAGTTGGCTAGATTTCCAGTACTATGATTTCCCCTGTGTTGAGTGTGTCTTAAGTCACACCAGGATAGGATTGTTGCTTTTCCTCCCTTATCAGCTTGTATAGCGCCCTCTGGTACTGTGGAAGCTAGTCCTCAAGGAGGAGGCTGTCTGCTCAGATCCAGCTTGAAACCTGAGTCCTTTGTTTGAAGTGCATGGTTTTTGGTGTTTTTTTTTTCCAGCAATAGGAACTTACCTTAAATTTCTAGGATACAATCAAAGGCAACAGCAGTAGCCTATATTGTCCTGGGAATCTCCTGAACCCTGCTAAGCAACAACTCAAAAAAGGGATTTTTTTTCCTGGTACTGGAGTATTTATTAGATAGTCTATAGCTGGCCTAAGTTTATTTAAATTAAACACACACAGACACACACACACACACACACACACACACACAAATGAAAGATATATATATATATAATAATTATATATATTTTACATGTTTCGAGCTCTCTGTATCCTCTCCCCAGTTAAAGATCTCTTCCATTTTTTCCTCATTTTCCCCTTGATTATTTAATATTCAAGAAAAGAAAAATTGTAGGGACCAGAGTAGATTTGGTAGTTTCTGGGTATGGTGTGGCAATTTCAAATAAAGGAGACAAGGGAATCCAGAGGCGGATGTACTGCTTGCTCTCTTCTATCCGTAATGGTGGTCACATAAATATGTAGGATCTGTATATAAAGGGTTTTTTAGTGTATGCAAAATACACTTTAATTGTTCAATGAAAGTAAAAAGTAAGTGTATGCTTTATTGGTGCACTAATTTGGAAATACTAAAGAAGGATGTTTGGGTACAAAATTGCTGATGGGGTTAAAGTCCGAAAAAGCTCCATGGAAAACTCCCTTTAAATGTGTTGTTGGTTCCATTTTGTGGATAGAGAAGATAACAATAAAACAATGGAAGTTTAAAATGAATACTATAATGCAGTTATGTTAAAGAAGCTCAAACATACAACCACATACACACACACATATATACTGCAAAGAGGAAAAAATAAACAGTATGATATATTCACCTTTCAGTATCTCTGGGTCACTATTCCTGGGATCACTAAGGAAGCTCCCTGAAGAAGCATTTACAGATGCTCAGGTGCTGTCCATAAGATGATGCAATATTTACAAATTCTTAGGTACATCATCCTGAATTTTTAATACATTCCCAGGTGACTTATAATACTTGTAAATCATATATAAAAGGTTGTTGTGCTATATTGTTTAGACATCAATGACCCAAAATACTATATATGTGCAAACACGTTTACCCCAAAGCTGATCCTGAGGATGTACAATGTGTAGATATGACAGGCAAATTATATACAACAGTCTTATTAATAGAGTCTACAAAGTCAAAGATTATAAATAATTGAATTTCTTCTCTTTATTATCTGAATACTATAAAAGTCTACATTAATGATTATTATCTTAAAATAAAAATACTTTATATTGATGAAGGTGGAAGATCATACCCAAAAATGTTATTGCCAGCATCACTAAAGTTAGGTGCCTTAATTTTCTATCCCGTTTTCCAAAAACCAACTAGTAACTCAAAGTTCATTAGTTCTCAAAATAAAAGCAATAAAAACAGAAAAGTATGTGCATTTATTACATATCAGCACAATTCATATATATGTAATAATGATTTCATGTCAGTCACAATGTCTATAAGAGAGTAGGCCTTATTGGCTGACATTGGCATTGTTAGTGTCCGGATGGTGGGCATATGGACTGAATACTCCCATGTGTCATCCTAAAAACAAGGACTTCCTAGGGATTGCTGGCTCCTAGGAGTTCCTTTTATGTCCTGTTGATACACACTCTCAGAAAGCTGCCTTCTACCAGTGACACCATGAACATGAAAGCTACAGCAGAAATGAGAAAGCATCTGGCTTTTAGTTTTTAGTGATATATGGCTTGTTGTTACCAAGTACAATATTAAAAATACCTAGTGCATAAATTCATATTTGTACTGTGAGTCAGAAGAGTCCCACATGACACATCATACAATAATACCAAATCCACCATGAAGAAGTTGTGAAACGTAGTTACAATGTGTCTTACTTTGGCAGTTTTCATACCTTTGTATCTCCAAGGCTTCAAACATTTTATTTAAAATACCCAGAGAGCCTGTTCTGCAGTACATTATCCTTGAAACAGGCATTGCCGAGGCACTGGGGCATGGATTAAACTAGAAGCACATGAGTGAGGAGTTTGACTAGTATACTGCGTATTTAAGAGATACTGTCAATGGAATAAAGCATTGTCAAAGGATAATGGTTTCCAGCTGCCACATAAATGTCAAAGCAGAGCCAAAGCATTTACTTTCAAAGCAAAAGGCAGGGAAGTAATGTGATCCCCAGTTCACACATAATAAGGCTGTAAATCCATCAGGAATTTCCACAGCATCTCACAATCTGTCTACACCAGGATGTGCAAACTGGATTATATTCCAAGCTGGCCATCAGTACTGGCAAGAGAGAGAAACTCCTTCCCAAGATGGCTGCTTGTGAGATGCCTGTCTGGAAAAGGATCGGACCATTAGGGAAGATGAAAGACAGCTGGGATTACCATCTTACCTTTTCCCAAATGAGGATTTCTGTATCTGGGAGAAGAGTGAGGCATAAAGAATGAAGAGATTGAAAAACACAGAAATGGAAGAAGGTTCCTAGCATCTTGCCAGGTACTGTGGTAGGGTCCAGTCTAATTAAAAGGCTATTGCAATAAAACGGGGACAGAGCATTGGAGGTAGCAACAAAGAGCAGAGTGGGCAGCTTTAGAAGCCTTGGGGATGTGGGTTTTAAAACACCTACTGTTCCATGTAGAGTGAGAAGAAATGAAAGGAAGAACAGATTCACTGGGCGGTTCAGCAATAAGAAGCTAACTACTTAAAAGGAGAGGCCTGTGCTACTTAGAATCTTTGGGTCCAGAACGTAGAATGGGATCTGTGTTGGAGATGCTGATGCAGAAGCCATCAACAAATATGACTGAACCCAGAGAGAGTGTGGGTGTGGAGCAAGAACAGATCTGAAAAGGAACTGCACGGTTCCAGGCTTGAGCATAGGCGCAGGAAGACTTCCCCAGCCCAGCGTGATTGCTCAGTCTACTCTGAGCTCCCAGGGACTCCTGCAACTATGTCTCACTGGATTCTCTTTCCAGGGCAGAGTGGACACATTTACAGTGGAGTTTTTGTTGCTTGCCCCTTACGTAGCCAGAACGAACCAAGCAAGCAAGAAAAAAAAAAAAAAAAAAAAAAAAAAAAAAAAGGCCCTCTGTCAGTTGGCTTTTTAATCTTCTAAGGACATGCCCAGTTTTCAAATATAAAACAGTTATCTTAAGAGCTTGTACATGAAAGCTTTGGCAGTGTTTTCTCTTTTGCTGAAAAGGGACTCCATTGATTTAGATCTATTATTTAAAGATGTAGTTGTAGTCCTAAAATCTCAAAATGAAAATGTTTGAATCCCTTTTACTCTTTCTTCTTCGTAGAGCACTTAGGTGAGACTGACAGTAGTTCTGTCAGTTGGTGGAAATGACACTCGGTGTAGAGAATTACACTGGCAGTTTCTGTGCTCTGTAAAATCCATAATTTAAGAAACGTATTTTCTTAGGTGACTTATATGGTAAATGTAAGTAATGTAAGCAAAATTAATTTTGAAAAAATATTGTTCTAACATTAGCCTTTTACTTTGGTTTAACGTCGTCTTTTTCCCAAAACATATTTAACAATTATGCTCACTAAGAATTCAGCCAAAATTTTGGAGGAAAAGAATCCCACATGGTATGTTTGCTGTTTATTACTGGAGTAAGATTAGCATGTATGCTGGGGTCCATTAGCACATCTTTTTATGCATTTTGGTTCCCCTGAGTACTGTTACACTTGAGATTCTTAGTGGAATGTATATATGTACTCAGCATTTGAGAAAATATAATTTAAGTTTTCTGTGTTTGGAAAATAACTCACATAGGAGAAAGTTATATTAAATAAATAATAGAGGTAAAATTTATACTTCTATATATTTCAAAGCTAATGTCGCTAACTTACAATGGAATGGTAACGTGAAGACACAGTGCTGTAATTTGATTGATTTGTTTTGACAGCAGCCAAATAATTGAGAGTGAAAGGTGTCAGCACAGATGAGATACTGTACAAGCCACGTTCAGCAGACAGCCCCAGCAGCTACAGCCACCGGAGTTTTATTTCTTTTGATTTTGTGCTGTTCATGACTTCTAGTTGATTAGGAAGCCATGAAAGGTACACAACTTGGCTAGCTATGGAGACTTCCAGAGAGCGCAGGCACATTTAGGAGTTTGTCAAGCAGTTGAAGAATGAAGACTGACAAAGGCTCTGAGACAGCAATGGCACACCAAGCTATGCACTGTCTGTCTCTCCCTTTCTTCTGCGAGTGGCGGCTGCAGTGCATTTTTGTCTCTTCTTAAAGTGATTTGGAGTCAGAGACAATATTGGATCCCAGAGAAAGGGGGTGTGCCTGGTGAGGCCTCTCTGCCATACTATCTGTCTGAAACCCAAGTACCTGGTCAGAATAAGACTTGAGGTGCTCAGTTAATATAAAAGGTGAATGGTCAGGAGAGGATTAATTAGGACAGCCTCTGCCCTTAGGCAAATTTGGGGTGTGCAAGTTAATGGAGTCATGTGTGCATCTGACTGACCAGTTTTAATTCCAGCCATCTACTCACTTCTAGGGCTATTTTTAAAGGTTGTTTTAAAGATTAAATGTGATGCTAGATGGCTCATGCTTAGCACAAAGCCGAAGCGCACAAGGATGAGCGCTACCTTTGTGACTGAAAGATGTGAACTCTAACATGGTGGCCGTAAGCCACATGTAACCTTTGGCAGTAAAATGTTAGCTGTGGGAAGATGAAATATGCTATGAATGGAAAACGCAAGCTTTTCAATTCTAAGTGGTGAAATCTTTTAAGGATATATTGTTTTATTTAGATATGGTACATTTTTAAATTGAAAATAGACTCATGTAATATATCCCAACCACAATTTTACCTCCCTCCACTCCTCCAGGTTACCCCCCACCTGCCATCTCCCCAAGATCCAGAGATCCATTCCCCCTCTGTCTACTCTTCAGAAAAGGAGCAAACCTCCAAGAGACAACAGTCAAAAAAGACACGACAAGATACAGTAAGACAAGGCCAAAGCCCTCATATCGAGGCTGGACAAGGCAGTCCAATAGGAGGAGGAGAATCCCGAGAGCAGGCCAATCGAGGCAGAGACCTAGATATGATACATTATTAAATTAATTTCCCTGGTTCATTTTTCACTTTTTAAAGTACAAATACCAGAGTTCTAAATTGCAGGTGTGTCTCACACCCTTAGCCTTGGTCAGTGTTGGCCTGAAGGAGCTAGCTGCCTGTATCTCAGGTACATACAGCACTGGTTACAGGTCGCATTGATTAAAAATAATTAAATGTATACATTTCAGTCTTGGAAACTCACATAGAAACTTACGAAATACCCATATAGGCAGCAGCTATTAGATAATACATTGCACAAGCTCCCTCTGTGGTTTGAGAATGCTGGCCTTTGGCTGTACAGAGAAAAGCAGTAGACTGTAAGAAGCTTCCATTCATCAGACTCTAAAGTGATCTTTCTAGACTCTAAAAGGAAATTCTCTAAAAATTAGAAAATTGTCATATTTAAAATATAATACACCACACATATTTGTATGTGTGTCATAACCTGTGTGGTATATATAAAAGTGATATCAAGTTAACAAATGTCAACACTGGCTTAATTTGCTTACACTACATCTTAGGAGTGTTCAAGTTATTGTACCAGGTGATGAGTTTCGTGCTGCACTGGGTGATGTATGTCACTATGTTTTTTCTTACTCGCCCTGTTTGCATTCTTCAGAAATTAAAGAAATCGGATGAGGTTGCACGTGTCCCTATATCAGTTATTTTGAATATCATTGTACTCTGAAGCTCACTCAGCCTTAGGCATACACAAAAAGTCTGTATTCTGTGTGCAATGCAGTCCTGCCTTCTGGAGCCTCCTCAATCTTTAATTAAGGCTCACAAGTGACAAATTTTTCATTTACTTTTCCTGTAGCTGCTTAACTGGCCTTAGAATTCTAAGTTATTATTTTTAGAAAATGAGGAAATTATCATCCAGCCTTGATAGTTCCCTGATGATAAGCACCACTTCAGCTTATCATTTCTTCATAAACAAAATGCAGGTTTGTTTTTTTTTTTTAATTTAAAATTTTCTCTTTAGATTAGAGGTTCTCCAATTTTACTGAGAAAAATCTTTGTGAATTTATTTCTACTTCCCAAGCTTGGTATTTGTGATTCTCTTGTGAAACATAGAGTAAACATTACACTCTTTCTCTGCACTCACATACTCCTTTTTCCTTATGGCAAGCTACACATTTTGTGATTTTCACTTATTCTCTCTGCAGCTATGCATACTGTTTAACCTTAAATTTTGTATTTTAAAGAATGTACTTGGGTTGCTTTTTCTTTGAAGTTTTACTTGATTCTTCTTTTACTTTTTCTTAGTCGTCTTTGTTTTAAATATGCTATTTTGTTTGTTTGATTGATCAATTGCTATTGTATTTCTTTCTGCATCTAACTGTCCTTCTGCTTATGAGTATGAACAGCTAACTAAAGTACTATCCTTGTAGTTGTCACAGTGAATAGTTTCTTTGGGGTAAATAATTTTCTATTTTGGAACACTTTAAACAGAGGGTTTTTTTTTCTAAGCAAACTTTCAATCTTTGGAGCTGTGTGACTATTGCTAATAATAAGGTTTGTTTATGTGGAGTGCCTGACAGATTTCAACGAATAATCTATCTGTGTGGACATATCTCTGCCGTGCAGTATTTAGACCAAGGTTCCAATTTCCCATGAGTGTGTTCCTTCTAAACAGAGCTTTTTTATTGGATATTTTCTATATTTACATTTCAAATGTGATCCCCTTTCCCAGTTTCCCCCTCAGAAACCCCCATTCCCATCCTCCAACCCCTTGCTTCTATGAGGGTGTTCCCGCACCCACCCACTCCTGCCTCCCTGGCCTGTCGTTCCCCTAAACTGGGGCACTGAGCCTTCACAGGAACAAGGGCCTTTCCTCCCGTTGATGCCCAACAAGACCATCCTCTGTTACAAATGCTGCTAGAGCCATGGGTCCCTCCATGTGTACTCCTTGGTTGGGGGTTTAGTTCCTGGGCGCTCTGGGGTGTCTGGTTGGTTTATATTGTTATTCTTCCTATTGGGTTGCAAACCCCTTAAGCTCCTTCACTCCTTTCTCTAACTCCTCCATTGGCAACCCCATGCTCAGCCCAATGGTTGGCTGTGAGCATCTGCTTCTGTATTTATTAGGCTCTGGCAATGCCTCTCAGGAGATAGGTATATCAGGCTCCCGTCAGCATGCACTTATTGGCATCCACAATAGTGTCTGGGTTTGGTAACTGTATATGGGATGGATCCCCAGGTGGGGCAGTCTCTGAATGGCCTTTCCTATAGTCTGTATCCATATTTGCTCCCATAAGTATTTTGCTCCCCTTTCTAAGAAGGATCAAAGTACCCACACTTTGGTCTTCCTTTGTCTTGAGCTTCATGTAGTCTGTGAATTGTATCTTGGGTATTCCGGGTTTCTGGGCTAATATCCACTTATCAGTGAATGCATACATATCATGTGTGTTCTTTTGTGATAGGGTTACCTCACTCAGGATGATATTTTCTAGTTACATCCATTTGCTTAAGAATTTCATGAAGTCATTGTTTTTAATAGCTGAGTTGTACTCCATTGTATAAATGTACCATATTTTCTGTATCTATTCATCTGCTGAAGGACATCTGCGTTCTTTCCAGCTTCTAGCTATTATAAATAGGACTGCTATGAACATATTGGAGCATATGTCCTAGTTATATGTTGGTGAATAATTTGGGTATAAGCCCAGGAGTAGTATAAGGGTATCCTCAGGTAATACTATGTCCAATTTTCTGAGAACGTACCAGACTGATTTCCAGAGTGGTTGTATGAGCTTGCAATCTCACCAGTGATGGAGGAGTATTCCTCTTTCTCCACATCCTCGCCAGCATCTACTGTCACCTGAGTTTTTGATCTTGGCCATTCTGACTGGTGTGAGGTGGAATCTTAGGTTGTTCTGATTTGCATTTCCCTGATGACTAAGGATATTGAACATTTCTTTAGGTGCTTTTCACCCATTCCATATTCTTCAGTGAAAATTCTTTGTTTAGCTATGTACCCCATTTTTAATAGTTATTTGGTTCTCTGGAGTCTAAGTTGAGTTCTTTGAATATATTGGATATTAGCCCTTTATCAGATGGAGGATTAGAAAAGATCTTTTCCCAATCTGTTGGTTGCCATTTTGTCCTATTGACAGTATCCTTTGCCTTTCAGAAATTTTGCAATTTTATGAGATTCCATTTGTCAATACTTGATCTTAAAGCACAAGCCATTGGTGTTCTGTTCAGGAATTTTTCCCCTGTGGCCATATCTTTGAGGCTCTTTCCTAGTTTCTCCTCTATAAGTTTTAGTGTCTCTGGTTTTATGTGGAGTTCCTTGGTACACTTAGACTTGTGCTTTGTACAAGGAGATAAGAATGGATCAGTTTGCATTCCTCTACATGATAACCACCAGTTGAGCTAGCACCATTTGTTGAAAATGCTGTCTTTTTTTTCTCTGGATGGTTTTAGCTCCCTTGTCAAAGATCAAGTGACCATAGGTGTGTGGGTTCATTTCTGGGTCTTCAATTCTATTCCACAGATCTACCTGTCTGTCTCTGTACCAGTACTATGAAGTTTTTATCACAATTGCTCTGTAGTACAACTGCTCTGAGGTCAGGGATGGTGATCCCACCAGAGGTTCTTCTATTGTGAAGAATAGTTTTTGCTATCTTAGGTTTTTTGTTGTTTCAGATGGATTTGCAAATTGCCCTTTCTAATTTGGTGAAGAATTGAGTTGGAATTTTGACGGGAATTGCATTGAATCTGTAGATTGCTTTCAGCAAGATGGCCATTTTTACTATATTAATCCTGCCAATCCATTCTGAGATCTTCTTTGATTTCTTCAGAGACTTGAAGTTCTTATCATACAGATCTTTCATTTCCTTAGTTAGCGTCACACCAAAGTATTTTATATTACTTGTGACTATTGTGAAGGGTGTTGTTACCCTAATTTCTTTTTCAGCCTATTTATCCTTTGTGTAGAGAAAGGCCACGGATTTGTTTGANTTAATTTTATATCCAGCTACTGCACTGAAGTTGTTTATCAGGTTTAAGAGTTGAGTGGTGGAATTTGTGTGGTCACTTATATATACCATCATATCATCTGCAAATAGTTATATTTTGACTTCTTCCTTTCCAATTTGCATCCCTTTGATCTCCTTTTGTTGTCTAATTGCTTTGGCTAGGACTTCAAGTACTATTTTGGAGAGGTAGGGAGAAAGTAGGCAGCCTTGTCTAGTCCCTGACTAGTGGGATTGCTTCAAGTTTCTCTCCATTTAATTTGATGTTGGCTATTGGTTTGCTGTAGATTGCTTTTATTATGATAAGATATGGTCCTTGAATTCCTGATCATTCCAAGACTTTTATCTTGAAGGGGTGTTGGGCTTTGTCGATTGCTTTCTCAGCAACTAATGAGATGATCATGTGGTTTTTGTCTTTGAGTTTATTTATATAGTGGATTATGTGGATGGATTTCTGTTTATTGAACCATTCCTTCATCCTTGGGATGAAGCCTACATGATCATGATGGATGATAGATTTGATGTGTTCTTGGATAAGGTTTGCGAGGATTTTNTTGAGTGTTTTTGCATTGATATTCATAAGGGAAATTGGTCTGAATTTCTCTTCCTTTGTTGGTTCTTTGTGTGGTTTAGCTATCAGAGTAATTGTGGCTTCATAGAACGAATTGGGTAGAGTACCTTCTGCTTCTATTTTGTGGAATAGTTTGAGGAGTATTGGAATTAGGTCTTCTTTGAAAGTCTGATAGAACTCTGCACTAAACCCATCTGGTCCTGGGCATTTTTTTGGTTGGGAGACTTTCGATGACTGCTTCTATTTCTTTAGGGGATATGGGATTGTTTAGATAGTTAATCTGATCCTAATTTAACTTTGGTTTCTGCTATCTGTCCAGAAAATTGTCCATTTCATCCAGGTTTTCCAATTTTGTTGAGTATAGGCTTTTGTAGTAAGATCTGATGATTTTTTTTTTTTTTTTTTTTGGATTTCCTCCGATTCTGTTATTAGGTCTCCCTTTTCATTTCTGATTTTGTTACTTAGGATACTGTCCCTGGGCCCTTTAGTTAGTCTGGCTAGGGGTTTATCTATCTTGTTGATTTTCTCAAAAAAAAAAAAAAAATAGCTCCTGGTTTGTTTGATTCTTTGTATAGTTCTTTTTGTTTTCACTTGGTTGACTTCAGCCCTGAGTTTGATTATTTCTTGCCATCTATTCCTCTTGGCTGAATTTGCTTCCTTTTGCTCTAGAGCTTTTAGGTGTGCTGTCAAACTGCTAGTGTGTGCTCTCTCCAGTTTCTTTTTGGCAGCACTCAGAGCTCTGAGTTTTCCTCTTAGGACTGATTTCATTGTGTCCCATAAGTTTGGGTATGTTGCGGCTTCATTTTCATTAAACTCTAAAAAATCTTTAATTTTTTCTTTATTTCTTCCTTGAACAAAGTTATCATTGAGTAGAGCATTGTTCAGCTTCCATATATAGATGTACTTTCCATTATTTTTGTAGTTATTGAAGACCATCCTTAGTTCATGGTGATCTGATATGTTGCATGGGATTATTTCAATCTTTTTATATCTCTTGAGTCCTGTTTTGTGATCAATTATATGGCCAATTTTGCAGATGGTACCATTAGTTGCTGAGAAGAAGGTATATTCTTTTGCTTTAGGATAAAATGTTCTATAAATATCTGTCAAATCCATTTTGTTGATAACTTTTGTTAGTTTCACTGTGTCTCTGTTTAGTTTCTGTTTCCGTGAATTGTCTGTTGCTGAGACTGGAGTGCTGAAATCATGTGTGCTTTGAGGTTTAGTAAAGTTTCTCTTATGAGTGTGGGTGCCCTTACATTTGGAGCTTAGATGTTCAGAATTGAGAGTTCGTCTTGTAGATTTTTTCCTTTGAACAGTATGAAGTGTCCTTCCTTATCCTTTTTGATAACTTTTGGTTAAAAATCAATTTTGTTTGATATTAAAATGGCTACCCCATCTTTTTTCTTGGGACCATTTGCTTGGAAAATTGTTTTCCAGTCTTTTACTCTGAGGTATTATCTGTCTTTGTCACTGGGGTGTATATCCTATATGCAACAGATGCTGGATCCTGTTTTTGTATCCAGTCTGTTAGTTTATGTCTTTTTTACTGGGGAATTGATTCAACTGGTGTTAAGAGATATTAAGAAATAATGTTTGTTGCTTCCTGCTATTTTTTTGTTAGCAGTGGAATTATGTTTATGTGACTATCTTCCTTTGTGTTTTTTGAAAGAATATTACTTTTTTGCTTTTTCTAGGGTGTAGTTTCCCTCCTTGTGTCAGTGTTTTCCATCTACTATCCTTTGTAGGGCTGGATTTGTGGAAATATATTGTTTAACTTTGTTTTTGTCATGGAATATCTTGGTTTCTCCAACTATGGTAATTGGGAGTTTTGTTGGGTATAGTAGAGTGTGCTGGCATTTGTGTTCTCTTAGGGTTTGTATGACATCTTCCCAGGATCTTCTGGCTTTTATAGTATCTATTGAGAAATCTGGTATAATTCTGATAGGTCTGTCTTTATATGTTACTTGACCTTTTTCCCTTACTGCTTTTAATATTCTTTCTTTGTTTTGTGTATTTGGTATTTTGATGATTATGTGATGGGGGCGAGGGGGGAATTTCTTTTCTGGTCCAGTCTATTCTGTAGGCTTCTTGTATGTTCATGGGCATCTCTTTCTTTGGGTAAGGGATGTTTTCTTTTATAACTTTGTTGAAGATATTTACTGGCCCTTTGAGTTGGGAATCTTCACTCTCTTCTATACCTTTTATCCTTAGGTTTGGTCTTCTCATTGTGTCCTGGATTTCCTAGATGATTTGTGTTAGGAGCTTTTTGCTTTTTGTATTTTTCTCCGACTGTTATGTCAATGTTTTCTATGATATCTTCTGCCCCCAAGATTCTCTCTTCTATCTCTTGTATTCTGATGGTGATGCTTGCACCTATGACTCTTGATCTCTTTCCTAGGTTTTCTATCTCTAGGGTTGTCTCCCTTTGTGATTTCTTTATCGTTTCTATTTCCATTTTTAGATTCTTGATGGTTTTGTTCAATTCCTTCACCTGTTTGGTTGTGTTTTCCTATAATTCTTTAAGGGATTTTTGTGTTTCCTCTTTAAGGGCTTCTACCTGTTTACCTGTATTCATTCTCCTGTATTCTTTTTAAGGGAATTATTTGTTTCTTTCTTAAAGTCCTCTATCATCATCATGAGAAGTGATTTTTAGATCTGAATCTTGCTTTTCCAGTGTGATGGTGTATCCAGGACTTGCTAAGGTGAGAGAACTGGGTTCTTATGATGCTCAGTAACCTCTGTTTCTGTTGCTTATATTCTTATGCTTGCCTCTCAGCATCTGGTTATCCCTAGTACTATCTGCCCTCGCTGTCTCTTACTGGATCCTGTCCCTCCTATGATCCTGGTTGTGTCAGAACTCCTCAGAGTCCAGATGCCTCCCTGATCCTGTGATCCTGAGATCCTGGGTTCGTCAGAGTTCCTGGGTGTCAAGCTGCCCCTGGGATCCTAAAATCCTAGTGAGACCAAGCTCCTGATATCTTGTCATCCTGGGCATTTTAAAGAACCTGGGATTCAAGCTTCTTCTGGGTGATGAGTGACAAGGTCTGCTCAGGGCACCAGTTCATACAGGAAGAAAATCTTGCCATTGCACAGGCGTAGGGCTCCTACTTCCCTGGATCCCGCTGGCCCCAGTTACTCCTGGTATTGGGGCAGATGCTGTGGCCTCCTCACCTATGATTCTGGGCATGTTAGAGCACCTGGGAGTGGAGCTTCCTCTGGGTATTGTGGGACTGGATACAGAGCTATCAGCTAAGGTCTGCTGAGGGCTCAGACTGAAGGACCTAAACAGAGCTTTTAACAGAACAAACATCTTTGTCAATTCACTGAGATTAATAATAGTGGTATCTTTTTAACTATTGGGAAAACAGTTTGAGAACTTTGGATTTTCACATGGACCTCAGTTCTAATGTCTTTACTGGCTTGAGCATAAGACCACAGATCTCTGAGTTGGTATACTAGTAACCGTGTTAAAGAAACTAGTAACCGTGTTAAAGAAAGTCTGTATCATTATCTACTCTTATGTCAGATGCCAGGCTTGCTATACAGTTTTATGATGTATGATTATTACCCTTTCTACCTATATACAATTTTTTATATGATTTAATTCATGTTTTTACACAGTGGAAACAGGGAAGTTGTTCATGTTAGATAAATATATTCATAAAGGTTTTTTAGAGAAACATGAGTTGACAGAGACTGGAAAAGATCATAATGTCTATCTGTAACATGAGAAATTAATATTGTGGTGCAGCCCAAGTCTAGAAACTTAAGGGAAGTTGCTATGGTACAAGTCACAGCCCAGGTTGAAGGCCTGAGAATTAGAGGAGTAAGCAAAGGATTGTATAGACCATAGCACCTAGGGGTCTGCTGGTCAAGGGTAGGAGAGCAAAAGTGTCCTAGCTCAGGAGACAGGGCAGAATAATTTACCTTTCTTTTGCCTCGTTATCCTATTTGAGCTTTTTAACAATGGGATTTTGCCTAAATTCAATGATGGTAGAGATCTTTCTTAGCACACTAACTTTAAAACCTACTTCTATCATAAATCCATACACAGACATCTTCCTAAATAATTCCCTCTTTTGCTATCTAGGTATCGTTTACTCTATTCATATTGTCATCCAAACTTAACTAATAGCGAAATCAATAGTCAATAAAACATATTGTTATTTTTCTCGATTTTTGTCTTGTGTTCTATTGTTTGTTTATTGGGTTGATAGGTTTGGTTTGTTGGTTGGTTGGTTTGTTGGTATTAGTCATCCTGGTAGATGTAAAGTTAACATTTAGTGTGGCTGAGGTGCTTCTGGGAAGAACAGTTTTCTATGATTCATGCTGATAGAACTTGCTCATACCACATGAGTAAGAATTTGATTTTAAAAAATGCTCAAGAGAATGTACACTTTGGAAGTTACATTATACTCCATGTTCTTCCAAAGTCAAATCTTGTCATTACAGTATTTATTAATTACTGTTGGACTTAAATTTTCAGGTCTACACAAGCACATAAGACATGCAGGCCAATGTTAGCAAATATTTCCTTGAAAGAAATTATTGCTATGTAAATTCTATTTGTTTATTGACTTCTAATATGCTTATAAACTTGACTGAACAAAACAGTACATACAGATAAAAGAGGAGTTCGCTTGAGGATTTTTACATGTCTTGCTCAGTAGGGTGCAGTGGTTCTTATCCTTCACAGAGTCGTTCCTTTCCAAGATCAAAATTACACTTGCCTTTTAAGAAGTATGTCATTTCTTTTCTGAATCCTAACCATTGTCTATAAGTTTCCTTCCCAGTTGCTAAAACAAAATATCTTCACAAAAACTACTTGGGGAGAAAGTAATTTTTTAGCTTACAATTCAAATGGTCGGGAATCAAGGCAGCAGAAACTTGATGTAGCTCATCACCTCACAGTCAAGGGCAGAAAGATAATGGATGCATGCTTGCCAGTGCCCAGCTGGGTCTCTCCTTTGAATTCCAGGGCCCAGCCCAAGAAATAGGGTTGTCTACATTGAGGATGGGTCATCATCCAGACACTTCCTCATTGGGACTACCTTCTTGTAAGATTCTAGGTTGTGTAGGATTGACAATTAGAAGTGATTATCGCAGTAAGTAAAGATATTTATATGCCTACAACCTCTACCTCATTCGCTTCTTTGACTACCTAGAATGTATGTTTCTACCACAGCCATGCTTTAGTCTCTAGGCGAGTGCTTTCTGTTCAATTCAGAATATAATAATAACTTTCCTAGTAAATTCTTTGTTATACTAACTACAATTGGCCTAAATTTCTATCATCGAACCTTCAAGTATTATTAACAAAATCACATTGGTTTTTACATTAACATTTTATATAATATAATATAGTTATAATATAATATAAATCTAGGCATTTCCAGTGTGGTGTTAATAATTTTCACATGCAATGAATTGGTATCATTCAGGAAAAATATAATGTGCCATGAGTAGACTATACTTCACTAGAAAGTTACCTCTTTTTTTCTTTAATGTGCGCAGCTAAATGTTTTCAGTATTCTAAACTTTGATTAAAACTTAATCACATCACTTTCCTTTTCCCCTTATCTTCCTATAGCTCCTCCTAAATTTCCTCCCTTCAACTCCTTTCATGCCCCTCTAACTCTCAAACTAATACCTCTTTTTCTTTGACTATTATTGTTGTGCATATGTGTGTTTTAAGTATGCACAAACAGCTAAATGCCAGGAAGTCTGCTATGAAACAGTCTCTCCTAGAAAAGGGTACATAATGAAGACCACAACGGTGACAATATCAACAGACATGCTAACATTGGTGGGGGAAAGTCTCAAGGGGGTTCCACCCCTAGACAACTAACTTCAGGCAGTCAACTAATGTCTACCCAGAGAGGGAGAACCGACCTCCCCGAGGGATGAACCCTCTCACTAATAACACAATACAAAATGAGCAGCCTTGAAACCATTGACACACAAACAACAACCAAAAGTGACTTACCTTGTTTTTGTTTAATTGCTTCCCTGCCTTATGCACCAGCCCATAACAGAATAGAGAGTAAAGTAGCCAAGTCACCTCCAAGGTACCGAGCTCCTGTGCAGAGGCCCCTCAAGATCATAAAGTCATTGGTGCTCGTTAAATGATATTGGATCTTTTTCAGGAGATTAATGGGTGGCTCATAAAATCACATTAATTTTTGGCCAACTTCCAGGAAAAAAAAGTTTTGTTTCCTCCGTAGCGCTCTTCCAACCCACAAAGCCTTGCTCTGAGACTATTTGCTGTTCCAAATGCTGATGCCATTACACTTCTTTACTTAAAAAAAAAAAAAAAAAAAAGACAGAAGAAGAAAAGCAGCTACCAACATCCCCAGCACAGCCAGCATTTCTGCTGAAGCATTTCTGCAAAACTACTCAAACTTCGTGGGGAATGAGGTTGGGTAATCTGAGTAGAATACTCACGAGCCACCGTGGCTCCAACATGCTCAGTAAATCCGACTGTGCAAGCCCAGGTCGCTGTGGAACCTGGGACAGTGTTCCATGTTGGAACGGTTTTCTGGTTACAGTCATTTGCCAACTGTATTTGAGAAATAAAACGACAACTGCTTCTTATCTGGGATGCTTCAGCATTGAATTCACAGGTAAATACCGCGTACACAATGTAAAGAACAAAACCTTAAGCCTCTTTGAATTCTTTTAACGCTGGAAAAGAACTCGAAACATTATCAGACATAAGTATCTGCTCGATGCAAAATACTATCAAAATTATGTGTTTTAATTAAGGAGCAAAAAGTTGAGGTCTATCACAAAAACTTTGTTGCTTTGTAACTGTCCAACTTACCCCCAACTCAAATGCTTCATATTCTCCTAGAAAGCTGAAGGTGACTTCAGTGCTGTATTACTTGTGTGAACTGGGATTATCCTCCTGCCTCTGTAACTGAGGAGAAATCTGAGTTCCAAGTGACTATCAAAGAAACATTTCTATATTTGCAGTATTCACACAATTATCAATGACAAAAAGAGATGTTAACCCAAATTTTACCCATATTTTATTTTTTAAAAACCATCCCACATGTGTATAATAGAAAATGCCAGACATTTTCTTGGGTAAATAGGTTGTATTTTGTGCTAGTGTAAAACATTGCTATTTTCATGGTAAATGTTTGGCCACAAGTGATTTCATGCCTAAAGATACATTAGGCTTTTAAGAAGCGCATAGGAAGCCTCGGGTCTCATGCCAGATTTTAAGGTAGAATTAATTCTCTATCTTTTTTTTTTTAAGAATTTTTTTTTTTTAAGAAAAACAACATTTTTCTAATGTACATTAAGGACATTGGAGAGTTCACTGAAGCATACGCGCCAAGCTTTCAGGAGCAATCTGTAGTCAGGCATTCTAAATGAAAATTGATTTGTGATTTACATGGTCAGTGGGAAGAAAATTAACTTATGGAAGGTTGTAATGAAATATTAGACAAGTAAAAAGTAGATGGTGATCTAGTGGAACTAAAAGTCCCATCTGGAAGAATTCTGTGACATTTTTACATTTATCTGTGTTCTGCATGAGTTGTAATGTTAGTGGTAATTTTATGGGACTGAACAGAAATGAAAAGGGTGTTATCACAGATTGCCTACAATATAGGATTGTGCTCAGTGGAGAGGCCTGGATCCTTTTCTCCATTTTCTTATAATATGACTCATTGCACTTTTTTCAGCTACTGTTGTTGAACGCATTCAGCCTTTTACTTGGGGTTATTAGAGAACATCAAAGGCTCACAAACACAACCCAACTGTACATCTTAGAGGCACGCCACCACTCCTCCTTAGTTCTGCATTGTTTAGGTAATGTCCAGGAAAGCCCTCAAATGCACACGAGAGAAGCAAATGCACTGAACATAAAGGTTTTATTTTAATCCACCGTTTTTTTTTTTTTTGTCTCCAAAGTATGATTGTCACCTCATCAAAACCTAGAACATGTTAGCAAAATGGTAAATGTATATCTTCCTACAAATGGATCGTTCAAAAGTCCATTTTTCTATCTGTCTTCCAATTTCGTGAAATAATTGCAATTGTTTCTGTGACCAGAGAAGTTCATTCTAGGAAGGAAAGGATAAGCCGGTCTTTTTCTGTTTGGTAGTACGGGGGGGGGGCAGGGGGCGGGGCTCTTAAGAGGGAGGAAGGGTGGGCTGGTCTACCCCTTGTTCTTACTACAGTGACAGGTACTCATGCCTTTTTCAAGTCTTTAACTTCTAAATTACTGTGCCTTAAATATCTGATGTATTTAAATTCTCTGATTACCATGGCAAAGCGTAAGCCATGGAATTATTTGCCTTAAAGTTTAAAAATCTATTATCTGCCTCTCTTCTGATGATAGATAGAATTTCTTTCTAAAAAAAAATTAAATAAATAAATAAAATTCTAAAAACTAAGGCCTTTGTCTAAATTGACACTTGTACTGTATTTCAATAATCCACTCAGTATTGGAAATGGTTCCTTTCAGGTGGACAGTTTGGACTGCCTCTTTTATCGTCGTTATTCTCATCAACTACACTTCATTTGTGAAGTTTGCTACTTTTGATTTTTCTATTTTTCCCTAATAAGAAAATTACAAGTTCCTTTTAAAGAGCTGGAGCTGTTTGTTCCAAGACATCGCGTGGAAGCCTTAGAAGCACGTTGACCTCCCCACCCTGTTACAGAGCTCTGACTTGATGGGCCCAGCATACCTCCTGACTCTGGTACCATTAAAATCATCCTGCTGGAAGTCAGTGTGCAGCTAGCATGCTACAGCAGCTCCAGGAACCCTTGGTGAAATGATGCTATTGTAGATGAAGAGGTGAGGAAAAAGAGTTTGAGAGGTGAGGATGTTTTTGTGCCTTACACAGGCCACCGTTTTTCCTCTTTCCCTTGATTTTTATGTTCTGAGGTTATTTGACCCACAGCATTTATATTTCTGTATATGTAAATATGCATATATATAACCAGGTAATAGGGGAATTATATGTTATAAATAATAATGTTACTACATATTAGCTATTTTTAAATATGTGTGTGAATTTGTGTGTGTATGTGTTTGAGTGTGTGCATGTGTGTGTGCATGTGTGTGTGAGTGTGTGTAGAATGCATGTACGTACATACCAGTATGTGGAGGTATCTGTAGGCCAGAGTCAAAATTGGGTGTCTTGATTTATTTCTCTCCACCTTACATTTTAGCAATTATTTTTACATTTTATTTATAGTTTAAGGAAAAATATTTTTACTGAAATTTCATAATTTCATTTTTCACCCATTTCATTTTCTTTTCATGTTCACTCACCCTCCTTCCTCACAAATTCTCACCTTCCTCGTCTTTGCTGTTGTTGTTGGTTGTGGAGATGGTTGTAGTATGTGTGGTGGGGGTATATGAGTGTACATGTGCTTAAGTGTGTGTGTGAATATGTGTGTGTGTGTGTGTGTGTGTGTGTGTGTGTGTGTGTGTGTGTGTGTGTGTGTGAAAATAAAGCTTGCTAAGTCTATTTAGTGTGGCTTGCAAGTACATGATATCAGGACTGAGTATTTAGCCTTAGATAACCAAGTAGGGAGTTCCTCTCTCTGGGAAGACTACTCTCTGTCGCTCATCATCCCTTAGTTGCCTGAAGTTCTGTCTAAGGGTGGAAGCCCATAAGATTTCTCCCTTCCACATAAGCACCAGGTCTTCTTCAGGTAGCCATATTCTTGAGGCATCATGGGGAACGCTTCCCTGACACTTCCAGGAGGCACAATCTCATAGCAAACTTTCTGGTCCTCTAGCTTTTATATAATCTTTCTGTCTTCTCTTCCTCAGAATTCCCCGAGTCTTAGGTACAAGAACTGTTGGAGATATATCCACTGGTGCAGGGTACCACAAGATAAGTTGTTCTCTAGATTTTGACCAGTTCTGGTTTTCTGTAATGGTCCATGACTCTTACAAAGAGAAGCTTCTTTGGTTTTGGTGAAGGTTGGGAGATACACTTATCTATGGGTATAAGAATAAATATTTTGAAGATAGGTAAGAATTATATTAATTAGTAGAATGGTGGTTGTAGGTTCTCCTTTAAGATCCATGACATCATTAGTGCTGTTTAATTGGCTAGATTTCCGGTACTGGGTACAATCTCTTCTATCAAGCATTCCTTAAGTCAAGTTAGATGGCTGTTGGTTACAAGATTGTAAGTGCCACTACTGTACCCTCAGTATTATCTTGTCATGCTAGTCATATCTGTGGTTCATGGACCTTACAGCTGCGTTGGACTGTTGGTTACTTCTGTCCCTTGGAAACTTGCATGGCCACTTTTCAGTACCATGAAAATTAATCCTCAGAGAGGAGGTTTTTGGGTCAGAACCAGCTCAGGCCCACAGAGTACTGTGTCTGAAATATGTGATGTCTTCAGCAATAGGCACACACCTTTCAGATTTATGGGGGCAACCAAGTCTCTGTTGTTTTGGGAGTCTCTTGGACTTCCTTGAACTGTTTTTCTTGCCTTTTATTAGGGATTTGGTTAGCTAATAGATGGCTCTTGGGGGGAACATTGGAAGCCTAAGTGGCTTAACTTCATTTAAACTATATATGCTATGTAAACCATATATGCTTTTAGGTATTATATATAATTTGGGGTAAATTTTAAAAAGTAATCCATTATGGCTTGTTCAATCATTTTTAATGTTATTTTCCCCTTCCCCCTCTCTCCCCTTCTGTACTGACCTCCCTTCTCACTCTCCAGGTCTCAGTGCAAGATCTTACTACCACTTCAACTAGATTGGGCACACATCCCTGAGCCCTACTTGTCCCCACCACCGCAGCACTGCAGCTATAGATGCAGGCTGCTATGTCAGCTTTTGCATGGATTCTGTGGAACTGAACTCAGGTCTTTATGCTTATTCAAAAAGGACTTTACCTAGCTTACCTACTTTTTTCCTTAATGGTGGTGACTTAAATTGAGAGTGTTTTTCTAAATTTAAAATAAAGCGCATTAATTTTGCTTTTGAGAGTGAGCTGGAGTATGCTCTATACAAAGGAGGACCTTTGCTTTCCCCTTTTACCTTTCACCTTTCAGGTTATTAGTTATTCTATACCAATGGAATGCAATTAGCTCTCCCTCCAAAATGTGCTCCAACTTCAGAGCCAGAGACTGTCACTACAGGTGCTGTCAGAGCATTGAAAGAATCAAACTGACATACATCCCTCACATCATTTCTGCGTGCATTCAGTTCATAACACTTCTAGAGAAAAGGTCATGGGTCTGTCATCAGTAGTGTTTGTGGCACTCAGAAAATAAAACAGGGTGGTTAATGATAGCTGGGGCAGCTACATAATCACAGGATTCTGCCCAGGTCAATAACTAGTATCGGCTTCCCGTCCTGTCCATCTGAAACAATATACTGAAGTAAATGTAATCAGTAAGTGGCCACAAATGAATCTTTTAGAGACATCAGCATTACAGAAACAAGAGATTCCTGAAGAGATGCTAAGTGGGATCTTTTGGGTTGTAATTGCAGTCCTGGGAACAATTCCCTTAATTAATAGCTGCTGAGCCTGGGATCCTTGCTCCCTGGCTCATGGATGGTTCCACAATAGCTGTACTGGGAGTGCCTTGTGGACTCCACAGAACGTGGGATAAACATACCCTGGGGACCAGACTCAGACACTGAAAGCCTTCTGATCTCCCATCTCTTTGCAACTACAAGTACATCACTGCTAATCCATCAGTGACCACCATGGACCACAGAGTGGTAAGCCGTGCTTATGAAATGGGATGCAGGGATCCTTTTCAGCATCAAGTTCCTGTTTAGTAAAGAGAGCCTCTCTTGAGATATGCTGCTTCTGGTAGATTGATAGCTCCAGTTGGAAGATAGCAGCCCCCCTTGACATTTACTTGGGAATACATAAAGGGCTGGAGAAAGAGACACACACAAACAAGATAGCTTTTGTTTGTGTGTCTTACTGTTGTACATCGGGAGGCAGTCTTGAAGAGCTGGGAAACTGTGTCCAAAAGGTCAGCCACAGAGAAAACTGGGCAAGTTGCAATCTTTCCAGAGGCATATGAAAGCAAACACTCAGGCCAGGCCTATGTTAATGCATCAGGGATTGTTTTAGATGAAAACCTCCTCCATCTCTTATCCTCATCCTGTGGCCTGACAGCCTAACACCTCCACCAATAAAGTGTTCACTACAGTGGCTCTGATGTCAACTGATCGACTTAGCATTTAACGTCACGCATTAAGAGCCACTGCTGGTCAAAATTTTCATAGTAATTACACGAATATTATTTACACAAAACATGTCATTCACACAGAAAATGTATGTGCCCAATATGGATTTCGTAATGGTTGCTTTTCCATTTTTTGTACCATCTTTGCCCTGAACAATGTGTGTGGCCTTGAACATTGTAAGATAGTGGGGGTTTCTAACAGAGATATCTACTTTTAATGCAACCGTATGCTGCCTCAAACCTAGTTCGCATCAGTTGAGCATGCAGTGAATGCAAAATTCATCCTCCTTAGTTCTCACACTGAGGGAAAAATGAAACAATACCCACAAGCTTTGTATAAGTGCAAACAGGCAACAGGGATCAATGGCACAACCCTGGTATGAGGAGATAGTAACAGGTCCCAGCAAGGCCTGAGGAGCTGAGTGACTGACGAAGACAGCTTCCAGTCTCTGACTGTGGTGGCCTTTCTTTTCCCACAGCAAGGAAGGTGAGAACAGCACACAGCCTCCCACAGAAGTATCAGAGCTTCGACCACTCTTGAAATAAATAATAAGCAAAAGCGGAATGCCAGGCCTTATTTGTCAGTATGTTTAATGTGGTGTGCATGTGTCAGATGTAATCTTAGCCGACAAATTTTGTTACAGTACAAATTGTAAAATACAACCTCCACCCAAAATGGGTGTGTGTTAATGAGGTATAGAAATGCTAGGGAGAGAAAGGATTGGAGAGTGTAGCTAAGTGGCAGAGAGATAGGCTGGCATGCACAAGGCCCTCAGTTCAATCTCCAATACAGGAAAATAATATCTAGCACAGAAATGCTCCACTAGTAGTGATTCACCCCCCAACTGCCAGGGATATCTGGCAATGTCTAGAAACATTTTTTGTTGTTCCTTTTGGAGGAGGCGATGCTGCTGGCTTCTACAAGGATAATTCCGAATGTGAGGAATAGGACAGCCCTGCTACCAAAGCTATGCAGTCCAAAATGTCAAGTACACTGACCTTAGAGATGTTAGAGGGAGAATCAGGGCAATGAGGGAGAAAGTCTGATTGGATTTACAATCACAGAGTGAAAGATTTCCTGGCTAGAAATTGTGGTAAGCAAAGGATCTTAATATTGTTAGGGTGACTGAAACACGTTTGTATCCTTCATAGTTTTGTACACTTTTGCTTCAGAAATTAAATAAAATTCCCAAAACACAGCAATTTGACCACTTATTAGATACCAGACACTAAATGCTTGGTAAACATCGTCTTTAGTCATTTCTGCTTGATGGAGTTCATACAATTGGGCCATTTTGAACAAGATAGAAGTTTGACTGGAAATAACTGGGTGACATGACAGAGATGTTTCTGTAAACAAACAAATATTCTTTCCTATTTTTCATGTGGACTCATAGACTGTATCTTCTATTCTATCTAGCAGCTAATTAGGACTCTGTGACATCTCTGGCTGAAAGAATGTAAGGAAACTCGGGCATCCTCTTCCAGAATTACCCTTAAAGCTTTGTGCTATGAAACTCCACCCCATCTCTCAGATGCAGAGGATCTATTGAACTTAGGGAAAGGCCTAGAAATTTCCTGACACCTGTGTAGGCAATTGTACCTGACCATAGTATGGGTAGAAAAATCCAAAAGACAAACGACAACAACAACAACAACAAAGAGATTATGTTTAGGGTTGTTTCTGTCAGCCAGTAGTGTGCCCTGGTAAATATAGCAACTTTAAGAGAACTTGAATTTAAATCCATGTTTTTCTGATCCCCAAACCCCATTCACAACGATTGCATTGTTATAAGTGATTATCAACCATTATGGAACAAGTAAAATTTATTTTTAAGAAGTGAATGTAAAATGTTGTCTATGTTCTCTTTATTTAGGGTAGAAAAGTCAACATACATAAAAATCATTGAAGTTTCTCATTATGGTGATAAAAGCTGCTATAAATATATTTTCCTGAAACACATCAGTAGTTTAAAATGTTACAAGCAGATAAAAAATATTATTTTATGATTACCATCTGAATATATACCATTGTTGACGTGCTTTTCAGATATTACCTAGATGTTTATTCATTGTTCATCTTTCCAAATACAAACACCAGACAAATGGGGTACAAAGGTTTCAGTAATAAAAAAGGAAAGAACATAATCAATGCATTTACTTGTTCCCCTTCTAGATCAAAGTTAACTGCTCTCTCTTGATGAATAGCCAAGGTCACCAACTAGAATGATAGCCACTGCATTTATAATCTGGAGAATGAAGGGAATCCCTGTCGTAAGACTATGGCTTGTAGGCACTAGACTGAGAGTTCTTTAATTTAAAGGAGAAAGCACTCAATTTTATAAGAATACATGTCAGTTCCTCCAGCTTGAGTAGGTTTCCCATACTTGCTGACTAAATCTGAATAGTCTATTGCTACAGAACGGCAAGAGCAGGATAGAATGAGCAGCGGACACTGCTCAGATCCTCCTGGAGTTTCTCAGAACCAGGGATTTCATTGAACTCAACATATGGAGCAACTGTTATTGCTGCAGCAATTGTTTCGTGTTTCCATGACTTGCTAAGATCAGAAGTAGTTATGACCCATGTCATTGTTCTGAAATAAGGCACATGCTAACGGCAAAGAATCTGCTGGTGTGAAATCAATTTTCATGGCATTAAACTTAGAATTTGCCCATGAAATAAAGTTTTGTGGTCTCTCAAGGATATCTGCAAAATTTCTTGACTCTGCCTGTAATATTTCTGTTCTTCACGGAACTATTCTTCTTGGCTTTTAAGCTTATCATCAATAGTATTTTGGATTCTTATAAGAAAAAATATTATAACTTGAATATTTAAGATCTTTTCTTACAAAGTATGAATTGTTAGCTAATGGTTAGCTAATTCGTTTGTTCCTCGGATGTTTTATTAACTAGAGAGCTCATTGCTGTCCCAAGGATACCAGTTAAAAGGTGCTTTGACCCACATTCTCAATATTGCAATATTCCAACATGAGCAATAGAAAAATTATAGTTTACTGAGTAAGATAGAACAAAAAAAGAAGGTAATTTTTCAAACCTTTCAATATTGTGATATTTAGCCTTAATTCCACCATTTGATTTTTTTGATCATATTCGCTTCCTTTCACGTTCCTTAAGTTCTCAGTAATTTAAAACCTTACAGACACTAGTCAGGGGGAAGCTCCCTGCGCTGCTTTATTCTTGTTATCTGCAACTGGAAGGAAGAGTTCGCCAAGGACCACGCCTTCCCCTCTTATTCCACAGAGGAGCCATTCTGTCCAGCAGCCTATGGCGAGCTGAGTGTAGAGCGCTGTAGCAGAGAGCTTGGTCTTGGGACCTCTCCACATGGTCATACAAGCTCCTGCTGGCAGCCAGGGTTCCACTAGGAACGTGAGCTTGGGAGTCTCACCCCCACCACATGGTTGCATTACTGTTCTTCCTAGTGACTCACTCTCCTGCACAGCAGAGTCTTTAAAAAAACATAAAACCTTATGACTTTAATTATATCAATCCATCTGTTCAATTGTCCCCCGCTCGTGTTTTCCAGGCTCCCAGTTGTGAAATCAGAGCATGCGGTTATTTCCTCTGAGATGTTTCATTAAATGGTATTCAGCACAGAGGAAAGCATTGTTGAATCTTTAATGTTCTGCTACCCATAGATATGTGGACCTCCTATCCTGCTTGTTTTAGCATAAATTGTTTAGAAACTCCACCGTTAGTGTATGCTAAAGACAGTACCATATGAGCTCCATCTTGTGGACCATAAGCCAAGGTTATTGGATATTTTCTATTAGGAAAAATATGTGTTTCTGTTTTTAAAATGAACTGAATTCCTTAAATATTGAATATGATGATACTCTCAGAAATTATTATAATTAAAATAAGATTGTGAACATGAGTGGAAATATTCTCTTATAAGCACATGGATGCTTTCAACCGTGCCCTATTGGGAAGTCTTCATGGGATGCTGGGAGGATGTATGTGGATGGCACCCTCTGCTATCACACAGTACTGTGGCCCTATGTGCGCCTGAACCTTCGCCTCTATAAATTTTGCTGTGAAGATTAGTTTCCATCAGTTATTGGGCCCTGTGATTTCTTTTTTCAGGCGAAGATAAAAGGTAGTCACGTGTTCATCTCTAGGAAGGAGGCAGGCTGGGACGGTCTGTTGCTCCTGGAGGCTGCCTTTCTTGGTGTCTCTGGCTATCCTGCTTTGCAGAACACTGCCTCCCCCCCCCCCCACACACACACCTCCCAGGTGTCAAAGCAGCCTTTGTTCCAAACATGCTTCTTATCTCTTCTCCACATAAGCAAAATGACTATTTAATGGAGACTTCTCCAAAAAGCTTTGCTTCCTGCTAATGTCAGCCTTCTTGCCAGCACACTGAATTTTCCATGCAGCACTAATGCCATTGTTTCTATTTCTATGACATGTAACATCTTTCTACAAGGAAACCCATCCAGATCAGAGCACCATCTGACAAAATAACTTTGTTGCCAGACCTAGCTGAGGATACACTGTCTTCTACAACTCTTTTCAGACTTAGCTTTCTCCCTGTGCTCAGGAGCCTTTTCTTTCTCTTCTTACTTTTGGTTCACACATTTCTAATACGTTGCACATCCCAACCTGCTGGGTTGTTTACCTAGAGTCTGTACCACCAGGATGGTAATTCCAGCTATCTTGTACAGTTTAGGACTAGCTACTTTTTCTATCCTAATTAGTATCATCTCATCTTTTTGTTCCTCGCTATAAATGGGGTTTTCACTTTCCTGACTCATTTTAGAAGCCCATTTTTTACTGGCTGAGGTTCACAGGCATTCCTTTCTAGAACAGGAGGAGAAGAAACAAAAGCAATGTCACAGAGGTATTAGTGCATATCATAAGAGAATGACTCCCAGACATGAAGCAGTATGCTCAGGAGACTCCAGGTAGTACCCAGTCATCCACATAGTGACTTGGTGAGGCAATTTTTACCACCTCCACTTCAGCCATTTAGGGTCACACTGCCCCTTTCCTTCAATGTCACTGAGTCTCAGCCTGTTTTTCCTTTAAGGTCCTTGGTGTTAACAAGATTGGGTCTACATCAGATTGCATTTATTCCTTTACTTCCTGGGCATTGTCTCCACTGAGCTTTTTAACATACAGGAAACCCTTCTTTAGAATAGCTGTCACTGAGGTCTATTGTAATTTATACCTATTGACACTACCTGCAGGTAATTCACCCTTGCAGCTGTCACTTCACACTGTCACCCGAAGTAGCTAGCAAAGGGAAATGGGATGCCTGGTGCCTATCAGCAGTCCTTGGTGTCTCCTGATGTTAACATGTGGAGGGACTTAGCTTGCACCTCCTGGATTGTACAGACACTTCTGTGACAGGATCATTGTTCAGTGGCTTTGAAGGAAATCAAAGATGGCAAGAATAAGCTAGAAGGTATGATAATTATTGAAAGAAAGCACTAACCAAGCACATTTGCATTTTCTGGCATGTCCCTTGAGTAGATGCTGTTATTATTGGGTTAAGCATCAAAATGCATTTGCAAGCTCCTCCTGAGAACCTGTTAATATAATATGTATTGAAAACCCTCTACTCTGACCATTTCTTTTGGTGGTTTCAAAATAAAAATCAGAGAACTACAAAATTCTCTTTTTAAAGAGGACACTTTATAGGATTATTTGTTCTCCCTTGAATTTAGCAAGCAGAAAAATTAAAGTGTGGAAGTATTGAGAGACTTGTTCAAGGTCAAACATAATGAAGATTCCTCAGAAAATATAACAGAAACCTCTTTCTCAATTAATATCACAGCAGCCACGTACAGCACTGTGCCCTTTACTTTGCTTCTGTGGCATTGGTAATAACAGAAACTTATTCTTGCCTTCAGATAGTGTTTGTATCTTCTCTCTCACTCTTGTGGTTTGAAACAGCTAAGGCATCAGCTCCAACCAATATTCACTTGAATTTGAAATTTGCTGAACGATCTGGCTGCTTTTCATTTTTTACCATTTCACACCTTGTCCGCATCTTGAGCAAGCTTGTAAGTTTTCAGCGCATACATTTCTTGTGATGATATATTGTCCTGGTGGAAAATTTCATTTACTGGCTGTGCCCTTTGCTGAACCTGTTGCTAGTCAGGGAACATGATAAGCGTATAAGTAGCATGCTACTTCATTTATCATACATCGTTTCAGACACTCAAATATCTCATATACAATTCTGCATTCTGCATAGCAAAGATCTATCCAACTCAAGAAAAAAAAAAGATCTTTAAAAAAATTGTCAGCTCATGATTTATAAATGCTTCCTCTTAATAAAAATTAATCATAGTTTACAGTAAATCTGTAAGTACCCCATTTCTTTATTTTCTTTATAACCCTGCTAACCACATGCTATCAAACACTAATAAAAGGTATCTGGCTTTGTGATTTGGTGTATAAGAGGATTGGAAAATATAAAAGCACGCTCTGTTTACCATAATTGAATTACATTGTGAAATAAATCAGGGCTTTGAGAATCTCAGCAGTGTCCCAAAAGGTTGTCTAGCATCACAATTTTCATGCAGGGCAGCCTTCAGCAGCATTTCCCTCCCTGGTAAGGCAGAGCACTCACCTGCAGATGTGTGGCTAGAGTGGACAGTGAGTGCAAGACAGAATCCCCAGCCCTCTGCAACTACCCAGCAAAGCTGGCTGCCCAGGGTTATTTCGCAGGCTGCTGCAGGAGGTCATGCCTACCTAATTTCAGGAACTTTCTATGTATTGATTTCTGCTCTTCTCTGCTTGTCATTACAGTGTTTTACTAGCACCCATGTTTTATGTATAGCATTAAAAAAAAAATCTACATTCTGTCAGAATGGGGCCATCGAAATTTTGAAAGTGAAACTTGATTTACATTAAACACTGCTTAGACTAATTAGGACCTTTCTCAAAGGAATTGAGCACATGAAATACAGTTAACAATAATGGGTTCACTATCTTGCTGTTCTTTTCAGTGTAGGAAGTATTTTGGAGGCACAGAACCCATACAGACGGACCTGCGCCATGGGCACTTATATAAAGATAGAAATTTAGAGCTACAGATACTATCATTCATGTGGGATTATTGATCCTCAGAAACAGCAGTGGTACCTAGTGCTTCAGCATCAAACTCATTTAACCTACCTATGAGTCTGCTACTACTGGACCACACGCCTTGTAGACAAGACTCATACAAAAGGGGAGATGCCTTTCAGATGAAAAGCCACTAATTTTTCTAAAGTAGGATATTCCTTTCTGAAACTTATATTTGAATTCAAAATTTGGATGCTTTGCCTTTAGTGGCTAGAAAAATTACGTTGGCAACATATGTGGCAACAAACCATTTGACTTTTTCCATTCTCTCTAGGCCTTTGTTCTTCCTGATCTGGGGATAAAAATATCTCTTAAATGTTAATTAAAGCTATAGTAAGCCAGGCAGTGGTGGCACATGTCTTTAATCTCAGCACTTAGGAGGCAGAGGCAGGTGGATTTCTGAGT
>NC_034605.1:21726511-21751373 GCF_900095145.1 Mus pahari | reverse complement strand
GAAGGAAGGAAGGAAGGAAGGAAGGAAGGGAAAGAAAGAAAGAAAGAAAGAAAGAAAGAAAGAAAGAAAGAAAGAAAGAAAGAAAGAAAGAAAGAAAAGCTACAGTAAGTGCTACCAAAAACTACATATGCCCCCAAAATTCACATTTTGCATATAATTTCAGGCCATACAAATACTCTAAAAGTTATTCATAGATGTACCAAAAGAGTGCCGCATACTACCCACCAGTATACATGCTATTAAGCATCTCCAAACTCAGGTTGGACATTGACATGAGCAAGAATAGTACTCATTCAAGTGGTCCATAGCCAGCTCTCCATCACTACAACAAAATAACGTGGATACTTTTCTTGTCACGTTAAAGAGTTGTGTTGTCATCTTTCACAGTGTTAGAGGTTCCAGTCCGTGATCACGCAGTTCCATTAGTCTGAGATCCCAGTGAAGAGCACATCACGGCACAGTGTGTGACAAATCAAACCTTCTACATCATAAGCTTGAAAGCAGAGATAATGAAGAAAAGGCCAGGGTCCCACACTAAGGAACAGGCCCACAGTAATTTAATGACGTCACAACATTCACTGGAAAGGAAGTTTTGCCATACTGTAACGTACTGATCAAATCTCACCACCTCCTGTTTCTCCAACTGAAGATGTGTTGGAGTGCACAGGTACCAGTTTACAAATTGTTTATGGTGCCGATGCACCACAGTGGCAGAGTCCATATTTGTGAACCATGCAGCTCACAAAATCCAAATCGTCTACTGTTTGGTCCTTTACAGAAAAGGCCTATCTTGTAAGATCCCTACAGTACAGCTATAAACAGAGGGCAAGGTCATTTGTGGGCCAGCTGCCTTTATTCTGATTGGGGGAACTGGTTTGCTCTATTGTGATAGCCTATGGAGGTTAAGCCTGAGCTAGACTCTGACAGTTGATGACAGTAACAACCTCCTCTGAACTGGAACCACCTCACATGTCCACCGAGAGAAAAAGAGCCGACTGCCAATGATGCACTCGCATTGCAAACTGGCACACAAGAGAAGAACAATGTAACCTACTTCCAGGAGCATGACTGAAGCTGGGAAAGGTGGGTATAGAAGGGTACATCCTAGGTGCTCACCTGTATAAAGTGCCAGGACATACAAAACTAACCCGTGGTGATACAAGTTAAAATAACGTGGGAAGGGTGGTGCCTAGAGAAGGGCGCAAGGGGAAGCACCTGGACGGCTCAGATCTCATGCACCTTCATCAGTTAGGGCAAGGTGGTGGAGAAATCTATTGGTTTAGTTGGGTTAAATTAAGTGTGCTTTCTACACATGGTAGATGTGTCTGATTTTTAAGCTGTGTGTGCACGAGTATGTGTTCTTGTGTGTATCCGCATGTATGTGTATATGGGTATATATGCATGTACGTGTGTGTGCATGTGTGAGGGAGGGAGAGAAAGACCAGGAGAGAGAAAGAGACACGCAGAAAGAGAATGGTCTGAGCTGAAGCAATCCAAGTCTGCCTCCTGGTTGTACCACCAGCTAGTGGGAGAACGTGTGCCAGTTGTCCTAATGATCCCTCAGTTTCTCATACTTTAAAACAGCCAGGAGCCAGGCGTGGTGACGCACGCCTTTAATCCCAGCACTCGGGAGGCAGAGGCAGGCGGATTTCTGGCCAGCCTGGTCTACAGAGTGAGTTCCAGAACAGCCAAGGCTATACAGAGAATCTCTAACTCGAAAAAAAAAAAAAAAAAAAAAAAAAAACCAGCCAGAGGGTGTAGGCCTCTAAGTATCTTTATCTACAACTCAAAAACTCTCAATGAAGCAAAGATGTTTTCAGTAATCCTTTAGTGGCAAAATTATTCTAAACCTGTATCAAGCTATATATAATTTTTATTTACCTAACTGCATATAAAAAGAAAGAGGTAGACTTTTTACATTTTTATTTTTATTTGTGTGTGTGCTTGTGTGTGTGTGCACGCATGCACGTGCGCCTGCATTTAAGCAAGTATATACATATGCATGAAGGTACAAGCAGAAGCTAGAGAGTGCTTGGATCCTCTGGAGGTTGCATTATAGATAGTCATGAGCCACCTAAAATGGGTGTAGAGAATCAAACTCTGGTCTTCTGAAAGAGCAGCAGGTGCTCTTAGCCACTGAGCTATAAGAAAGAGGTTTAATTGCCAGACTATTAGTATGCTTGCCTGCCTATGCTACCTTGACCATAGTAGGGCATCATGTAATAAAACATTCATAACTCTCACGTATGTGTATACATTTGCACTGAAGCATCTAGACTGAGGACTTCAAGTAAGGGTGGTGCATTTATACTCTCCTCACAGAGTTTATAGGGATGGATGCTGTGCTTGAGGGTATTATCACAGTGTCTGTCCCATACACGCTCTTCACAACGATTCACCTTATTGTTATTGTGCTCTCTGTTCTCACTCCAAGGAAACCTACGACTGTAATTTTTCTTAGGGCCAGTTGACATCAATATGAAAACTATCCCATGTCAAGTTTCTAAGAATCACAGCCTATACATTTTCCTTTAAGCAAACTTTTCAAGAAAGAAGTAGAGAGGTTGTAAAGACGGTGGCCCCCTAGGGGGAGCCAGGCACTAAATCAACACCTGGAGGAACTTCACCACAGGTCTCTCCAGCTTTTAGATTGTATCTCCAAGTGACCTTAGACCAGAAAAGTGCTAAATGTTCTTGGATAGCATTTCTTGGCATTCCCTGAGGAACTAGGAGGGGAGTTTTATTCCGTGTGGTTTCTGTTTGAGTTTAGAAAATCGACCACTTCCTGCATTGGCTTCCCTGTAATGGTGATTTCTCCTCTGGTACTAGACTATATGTTTACTTCCTCGGCTACATGACTGTTCAAGTCACCTAAGAATAAGTGAGTGAATGAGTCTGAAAACAAACAGCATTTAGATAAAAACTCAAATGTTAAAATTCCAAAGAAGTCACGGAAGAATTTTCTAGAGATATAACTGTACTGGAAAGAGGAGGTCACTAAGACAGTGACATGCGACTTAGACCTGGGTGACATCGACATGCATCAAGAACTGGTGAGGCCTTCCATGTGTGAGAGAGCTGAGTCAAATAGAAAGAAGTTAAATAACACATAGCATCTTGTACTGACAGAGGGACACTTGCTGAAGACAGCAAAGGTCATTCGGGGACAGTATTTAAGAACCCATTTGAGAGGATATATTTTGTTGCTTAGTTAATCGAGTTGTAGGTCTGATATTGAGAAGGGTTTTCTTAGATTTATTGACCTACATAGTCCATAACGTTATATCTATCTTTTTTAGTATATACTGCTATAAGATCTGGAAGACACTATAATCCAGTGTAATTACCACCACTGTAAGATTGAGAGTTATCCCAATACATCCTGTCAAGCTCCTTTTGAAACTAACCATCTATGGTCGTCAGCTCTTAGCCAACAATCTATATTCTGTGTCGATGGTCTACCTTTTCCTGAAAGTCATAACCATATGCATCCCTCAAATCTACCTCCCTGAATTCACATATATACCTGAAGAATAACTGTTTTGTAGTAGTGGGTAACTTCCTTAGCATTGGACTTCATTGTATGACTTCAGTATATAGCCTATTAATCTATTCACCAGCTTAAGAATATCTGGATAGTTTTCCATTTTTTTTAGGACCTGTGAATAAGGGCATTGTAATCATTTGGGTTTTTTCTATGAATATACTTTTTATTTACTTTAGGTAGTAGTGAGAACAAGATTACAGTTAGATGTACATTACGCGCCAGCAGTTTCCCAAAGTGGATGTATGGTTCTATAATCTCATTAACAATGTCTAACTGGTCCTGTGACTTCATGCCCTTGTCAGCACTTGGGGTTATCAGTTTTGGATTTGCTTTCCCCTTCTTCTTATCCATTGTTTTTAGTTTAGTCATTCTGAGTATTGGGTAATAGCTCACTGAGACTTTACCTTCTCGGATGGCTACTAATGGGCATTTTCTTATTGTTTCATTTGCTTTCTCTATATTCTCTTTGAAAACTGTGTAAAGAAAAAGATGACAAATTTTCTTCTCCTTGGATTGTCATGTGGTAAAATCAAAGCTGTAGAAAGACAGATCTAGGCCTAGAATAGAAGCAAGTATATGTCAAATTAAAACCAGATAGAAGATTACATCATAAAGCAAGCATGAACCGACTGAGTAGGTACCAGGTCTATAGCTACTAAGCAGCATATTTGCAGTGACAGATACTGAATATGAAAAGTACCAAGTACAATGTCTGCCAGGATCTTGAACATTATAAGTACCATTATTCACGCTGCCCCAGATGCATGCAGAAACATTAGCTTTCTTGTCGCATGTTAACCTAGGCAATCTTCGCATGACCAGTCACTAGCTTTGTTTGTCATATGAAGAAACTGAATTCTTTGCTTTAGATCATAAAACTAGGAAGGACTGGCTGAGCAATCTGAACCCTGGTAATATTCCCATAAACCAGCAAATGATGCTTTCCCTATAGAAACACATCCATTTGTGTTTATCAAATAAATTGAAATAATAAATGGCAAGAACTCACTCCACACAAACATGTCTACTTATATGCACCAATAAAAATGAAAAGAAGTCCTTAAAAATGAAATCACTAACTATAACTATTTCATGGGCCTAGTTCATAGACAAATACTGGTTAAACAGACACGTTAGACATAGTTACATACACAATGACTTGTTTGTAGCTACCATATTGTTTGGACAGCAACAAAATGGCAGGATACTTCCTTATTTGTCCAGCTGAATAAAAACTAATGGTCCTCAGTTGGCAGACTGTTGGGTTCCTTATCAATTTTCCATGGCTCCTATTACAAGTGTGTTCTCTAGGTGATGGAAAGGAACCACCAGAGATGCCTTGTAGAGATTCTTCTGCACTCTCTCCTGCAGCAACTGCAAGCCTGAGTCATTTCTCCAGTTAGTTGTATGCAATCTTGGTCTATTGCATATTCAAATATGTCCTGTGTCATACTTTACCATAATTGTGAACTTGGTGGGATATAAAATTGCCACAGAGATGAACCCATAGGCATGTCTTTGAGGGGTCATCTGTTAGTTTAACTGAGCAGTACCATTTCATGGACTATCATTCTGAAGTCAGCACAACAGAGAAAGCTGGCTAAGCAGAAGCATTCATCTCTCTCTCTGTCTGCTTCTTGACTGTGGTCACAAGTGACCTGCAGCCTCAGGCTACTGTGTCCATGTTCTCCTTGCTATCATGGACTCCCCTTTGAATTGTAAGCCAAAATAAACCCTTCTTTCCTTGAGCTTGTATGGTTAGGTTTGTCAGAGTATAGGGACAAGTAACGAATGCACCCAGCATCATTATTTGATCCCCTCAAGTCCACGGTAGTGTGCACCTCTGAAACCACTCCACAGAGCAAGAAGAACAAGAACAAACAAACAAAAATATCAAAAGGCTCTCTCTCCTTCTTCAATTATTGGCTCAGCTGTAGAAAAGTCATTTGTTGAGTTCCCCAAGAAGAGATGAGAAGTGATAACTGTAGCATCAATAATTTAGTCTAGGAACAAGGGAAATCTGTGCCACTAGATCAAGATGGACATATTTTTAGAGATTTTATATTGTAACAGTGTGAAAAGTCCAGCTTTGTCAGGATAGGACTCTAATCCCCAGAAATGAAGTTCCCCAAATCTATTTGACTTGTCTTAAAGTCATCCAGGAATCTGAGAGCTTGCTCTGCTTCCTTCCTTCCTTCCTTCCTTCCTTCCCTCCCTCCTTTCTTTTCTTTTCTTTTCTTTCTTTTTTTTTTTTTTTTTGGTTTGTTTGGGTTTTTTGTTTGTTTGTTTGTTTGTTTGTTTGTTTGTTTTGAGACAGGGTTTCTCTGTATAGCCCTGCCTGTCCTGGAACTCAATCTGTAGACTAGGCTGGCCTTGAACTCAGAAACTGCCTGCCTCTGCCTCCAAGAGCTGGGATTAAAGGCGTGCGCCACCACTGCCCGGCTTTGCTCTGCTTTCTTAACTACTGCCTTCTATGAAGCAAGAATTTAATGCAGATACATTAAATACATTAAAATTCTGCTCTAGCAGAATCCTAATCTGTGGAAAGGGAGTGGACAGAGGTGATACTCAAGTGTTATCCTGATTTTGGGAACAAGGAAATGGACAGTACTGAAAATTCAAGACCCACACCAGTCCCCAACTTTTTAAAATAAAATACAAAGCAAGAGAGACTTGAAGGCACGTTCATCAAAATGGTACTAATGATGGATAATTTTCTACTTATGACATCTTTTTCCTAACAATGCCAGTGATCATATGAGGGGTAGACTGTGTTGAAGGGAAAGTTTTGACTTTTCTCTAGATGAAATACAACCAGAGTAGAAAATCAGAAACCCAATTAAGGGTCATAAACCCCCAATTTTGGGATATTAAATAATCCTGCAGTTCATTCACTTTAGACTGTGATGTGTCTTTTTTTTTGGCATTTTCGGGTTCTAAATGGCTCCTGAAGAGGAAATAGTACTGCAGAAAATCTCCAGGTTAGAGAGTTGGTTTAGCTGTAGGAAGCAGTCTGATTCTGCTGGAAGCCTGGGCTTTGGTTTTATTCTCTGTACCTATATCACTTCAAATTTTCTTCTCTATGATTGAGTTTCCTCATTTGAAAAATAAACATGAGAATGGTTGTACTTGTTTGTTCTGAGGATTAAATGTGTTAATAAAATGGAAAATACCCAAAAGAAAGTTACTGCTTATTCACTGATAGTTCCCTTTTTCCTAAAATTATATTATTAAATCTAAGGAAATCACATATGAACTATTCATTCATTTCTATAAAGGTATGCATGTATGCATGCACACAGAGAGACAGAGAGAGAAGGGGTGGAGAATATGCTGGATAATGTTAATATATGATAAGTCAAAGCCTTAAGTTCCTGCTCTGTGAGGCCCAGATTCTAAGTTAAGTTTTAAAATTATGAATCATAGTTACACTTAAAAATATTTGGGAGGGGCTGGAGAGATGGCTCAGTGGTTAAGAGCACTGACCTTCCAGAGGTCCTGAGTTGTTCAATTCCCAGCAACCACATGGTGGCTCACAATAATCTGTAATGGTATGCGATGCTCTCTTTTGGCATGTCTAAAGATAGCTACACTGTACTCATATTCATAAAATAAGTAAATAATTCTTTAAAAAATATTTTTCATAGAACAGAATCTCACATTTCAATCAAAGGTACCCTAGAACTCACTAGGTAGTCTAGGATGACCTTGAACTCTCAGTAGTCCTCCTTGGCCCCTAAGTGCTGAAGTTACAAGTGGGGGCCACCTCAACTGGCTTCACCATCCATCCTTTCTATTGACCGAGTCATCATCTCCTTCTGAGAGGATTTAAATTGCCATCATGTCTTTCTCAACACCCATATGCAGCCACCTTTGCCCAGAATGGTTCGCCTTACAGAAGATGCCCACCCTAGTGGGACAGAGACAGAAGCAGTCATAGCAGCCACATAGACTCCAAGCAGACTTTGATTTTCTGAATGTCTGAATGGCCAATAAAAAAAAAAAAAATGTGGAGATGTAGTGTGCTCTAATATTGTAGGTAATTCACAGAAATAATGTGAGACTTAGGAATTGGGGTACCAACGTTAAAGGAATTTCCATCAAGCGAAACTAAAGTCCATTTTGTTCTGTAAATCATAGGAATTGGGTTTTTTTTTTCTGTTGTGTTTATTTGGCAGATTCTGTCGAAGAAGATCTGCCAAGCCATTGTCCCAAGAGGCTTTCCCAGTAGCAATATATCTTATTCTCATATCAAGTCTTCCCTTATGACTTGTATTTTTTTTTATTGAGTGCTCACCTTTCCCCCCACACTTATTAGCAAAGACACCACATTCTCTCCTTGTGCTTCTGTTTGTCTGGCAGCCAGGATTAGAACCGAACACTAATGAAAAACTCACTGTGTTGAGAAACAGCTTAATTTTCACACAAAATGTCATTATCATCCACAGTAATGTTTTCCCCCACTATTATACTAGATTAAACAGAACTGCATTTAGATTTTCAGTAGAGTGCTCCAGAGGAGGGAGAAACAATCCCTGAGAAGCAGAAGGACTCCCAAGTGTTTAACCACGTAAGCAATGCTGTGACACTGCCCTTGCCTTTACCACTGTTCCCAACCCTTCCACAGACATGATAGATGGGGCAAAATGTAGATGACATTGGGGGAACCAAATAGAGGGAGAATCTGAAATATCATTCATGGCGTATATCCTCTCTTCTCTGTGAATTACAGAGAGTTCCAAACCCGCGAGGCTTAAGATAACCTCTAAGACAGTATCAAGGTTTCAGCCTCATAAAGGCCAAACCCAGTTTTCAAAAAATCCTCACTGGATTAATCTTGGCCAGCCTTTAGGCACACTGTCAGTGAACTCATTTCTCATCAAATATGTTCTAAGTCTCTCTTATATAGCAGGCTTTGTCATCGTCACTAGGAACTTGAACAAGGACAGCAAAGGCTGAGTGGATATTCTACCGGGAAGACAACTTACATAGCCCAGGGTGTGCTCAGATGGCATGTAATTTAAAATTATGATAAGCACTAGGAAGGAGGAATGCCCAACATCAGGGCAGAGAAAATAGAAGAAATATCATCTAGATTGAGACAATTTATGACTCCCCTCTTGAACACAACAACTAAGGAATATTAATGGAAGATCAATTGAACCAGGATTCTTGGTGTCATGTGTCAGTTTCAGCCTGGATATTTGACCTTGGGCAAGTTACTTAAACTGCTTGGGCCTTTCTTATGGAAAACTGGGATGACAGAACAACCTGTTTGTCTCAAGGTATTGATTAGATGACTTCCTGAGAATTACCTCATCCCTGGAAATGCTTCCTCAACAGCAGCTGCCATCACTCCTCACGGACAAGGAGACAGAAACAGAAATACAAAAGTAGGTGTGATGACTCTCATGGTTAGGATTGGATTTCAGTTTTTTCCCCACCATGTTTCCTCAGTCAATTGTTGCCTGGATGTTTCCAGCACCAAAGAAAAACACAGAAGCTTTCTTCTCTGAGACCCATACCCGCTCAAAAGACTGTGGAACATTTAGCTTATCATCACTCTGACTGAGGAACTAGAATAAGGGCAAGCATGTCTCCCATGCCCTTCTGATAGTCCATTGCCTGATTTGGGTGCAGCCCCATAAAAACCCACCATCTAATTCATAACCATTGCTAAAATGGATGATGGTTGCCTTTCCTCTGTGTAGATGAAGAGGCAAGGGCTCACAGATGCTCAGTAAGATGTCTTAGTCGAACAGCTAATGGGTCTCCAAGAAAGATTCATAGGAATGACTTAGGACTTTAAATCCAATGCCTTTTCTACTATAATCCAGTCACCTGAGTCATCAGCTTAGGCAAGGAAATGTCATGTGTTCCCAGCACCTGTATAGTGAGTGATCTTGGTCTCCTGAGACCATGAAGGAATTCCATAATACACCCTCTTCTCCAGGCTGGCACTTCCTTCAGCCAAGACCCAGTGCCTCCATGCTCTTAAGACAGTGGTTAGCTGTGGCCTAATATTCCAGGACAGCTATGCGCTAGGTCATATCAGTGCTTAAGTATCTGCTTTCTCAAGATCTCTAGAATATTTTTTTTAAAAAAAATCCTTTGTGATTTCTGTGTCTTTCTTTCCTGATGATCTGAATAAATCCTTTACCTAAGAATTTGGAAGTACATTTTATTCCTTAGTATGTATCTCATATGGAGGTCCAATACTACAAATGGGACTTAGTATGTTGGTTTCCATAAAGCTCACAGCAACTATACATATAAAAAAAAAAGCACATTACTGCTGTGAGAGAAGCAGGCATGCTGACTTATTAAATATTGTTGCCATCTCGAATGTCAGAAAGATATTTAAGAAAAAGGGGGAGCAAAGAAGGATTTCTGCCCAATGAGCTTACTCTCAGATTAAACATCCACCCAGGAAAGTTTTCTGAAGTAGGACATTTTCAATTAAAAACCAAATGACAAACAAACAAGCGGAGGAAAGACTCCTCAGCAGGGGAGATGAGAGAGAAAGGCATTTCCAAATGAGTTACAGTCAGAGAATCAGAGGACCACCCATAGACAGAGGATGTTCCCTGCTGCCTCCTGAGTTTCCCATCCCAGCATGAGGACACTCCTGGAGTCCATCTGTCCATGCCTCTGGGCAACAGTGGGGCAGCCTGGTGAATGTGGAAATCTTTTCCGAATTGCGTTTTTTTTTTTTTAAACACCCAAAACCTGACATTCTTTGAAAATAATTTTCTTTATATATGTATTTACTTATTTTAAGAGATAAGGTCTTGCTGTGCCTGGCCTCAAACTCCTGGCTTCCAGCCTTCCCCTGCCTGAGCCTAGGATTACAGAGTCACATCCCCTTTTCTTGATGCATGTAAGAATGAACTCTTCGATAGGTAATTTTTGAAATGCACACATAGTACAAGACATGCCGTTAGTCCTTGTCACAATAGCCACTGTGCCTCTAGCCATTGGAAGCAGTGCTGTCCTTTGCTTTGGGAATGCAAACTCAGAGTAATCCTCTTGCTATGAACTTAGGAGGCCAACCTTACATGCCCTGGGTGTTAACTGTAGTTCCACTTCAATGAGATAACTCAGCTAGGTTGGTGATGGTACTAGCCACACTTCCAGACCCTCTGAATTGTCTGACTAGCTTCTTGGTTTGAGTTTGGGGGTGGGGGTGGAATCAAAAGAGTCTCCCACCTCCCCTGGGGCAAGAATATACCCAAGCTCAATGAGCTTCCGTACAGCTCTCTTTAACCTCCAGGCTCATACTACATGGGTAAATCTTAGCCTATTAATTTCCTTTTCTACAGATGTATATTTGTTCCTTGTGCCAGTCTCTGTATTTCTACCCCCTACCCACCCACCCAACACATACACTCCTTTCTTTGGTATCTGGGGCCCAACCAGCACAGCTGTAAAAACTTCCTTGCAACAGGGCTTAAAATCAAAGAAGAGATTTTTGTGTGCGTGCTGTTGCTGGTTATTTAATGTGCTGTCACAACGTGTTGAAGTCTTTTCTGAATGAATTAATTTCAAGGATTGTTTTTCACTTCATCAAAGCCCCCCTACCCCTCTACTTAGCAGAGCTATTAGCTCCTAGACACCTGCTCTCTCCTTGGTCTGAAACAGCGTCCTGAATAGCTAACGTTCTGCACACAGCACCACAAACGTTTCAATGTGTCTCTTTCAAAGTGTGTGGAGCCCATTACAGCTCAGCTCTTTCTAAAATTACATCTGGGGAAACTGAGAAGCTCTGTTTGAAGGATTACATTATGGCTTTGATTTTTATTTATAAAACATAAAGGACTAATATATATCAGTTAGGACATTTTGCTTCCAAAGTGCATTGTAGCAAAATAATTGGAAGGCGGTTGCACTGTGAAATATATGACAGCTTTACAGGACATAAAGAGCAGCTTTTTCTTTGTAATAGTGTAATTGCCTTAAACCCCACAATCATAATTGTTATCAAAAAATAATCCCAAGGAAAGGCTAATATAAGGTGAGCAGACTATTACAAGAGCCCTAATACACTCGATCCCTTGAACAGCAAATGCAACTCTCAATCTCCGGGTGCTTTTAGCGTCAGTCAGAGAGTACTCAGTCATTTCTGCGCATCAAGCCTGCAGTATTGATTTTTCCACTGACTGAAACAGCCATATAAGCATAAATTTTGCATGAGCCCTTTCACTTTGTAGACTCTCCTTTGGTCAGATGACACATGATGTGAACATGAAGACTGTATAATAACAATGCATGGTCAACCTGCAGGCATTACAGCATGGGCTCTCGCGACTCTGAAAGACAAAAGCAGGATACAGAGCGTGGCGCCTCGCCAGCGCCAGGGAAACAAATACCGTTCCCATCTCAGCAGCCAGGGTGCAATTTTATTTTCTACTTCTTCCTCGTATGTTCACATCTCTGCTTCAGAAAACCCTGACAACACACACACACACACACACACACACACACACACACACACACACACACACACACTGTTTGAACTCAGTCTTTTGGAACAGCATCCAGCAATAATGCCTGCATAGCCCTCGGAGCCCTTTTCCTGCATAGCCTCTGATTTTCCTCATGTTGTTTTGTTACCATTGCTGGTTGATGTCATTTCTTTTGTGTCACCCGAGAAACTAAATAGTATGTAACAACATTTGATAAAATCTGATATCCTGCTGAGAAAGCCTTATCTAAAGATGTGGCTCATTGGTACACAGGTATGAGGAAAGCCAGTTACCCTTTATATCCACATTCCATCTAGCCCACGGTGGCCCCTTGAGATCTCCTTATTCATGAGCCTCTCTTTAGCTCATTGCTTGATGATGGGAGTGTTCTGTTTGATGTGCAATAATTCTGCTAGGGGATTCTGACCATAGGAATGAAGGAGAAGAGGATAACTCTGCCCGCAGGATTGAGCTCACCTTAAGTCTGGGTCATGTCTTTGTTGCTCTGCTCCAGCACAGTTACGGCAGTCATTGCCTGTCATGACATCATAAATGGCATCATGCATTCTCAAGAGGAAGTTGAATATAGCTGATGTGGGAAGGAATACCTCTATGTCCTTCTTTTCCTCTCTCACCCTGACCCCATGCTACCTTAAGTGGTGTGTGTGTGTGTGTGTGTGTGTGTGTGTGTGTCCCTGTTGCACAGATAAGACCAATGAGAAGACCATCATTTTCTTTCCAATACAAATCAAGGAGCCCAGCAGGACTTTGTTCTATTGAATAACTCCAAATACACTCAGATATTTGTCTTTGTGTAACTATTTGGCACAGCAATAATGACATGACTTTGAAGCTTGCTAACCTGGATAAAGAGGTGTTAGATCCAGAACAAAGAAAGCACGTCAGGTTTCTGCAGTTTCTAATTAAGGGACCACACCTCACACTTTGGCACCAATTGTTTATGCTCTTCAATAGTTTGGTTTATTTCTAAAGAGAAGGAGGTCTGCTTTGTCCGGAATGCCTCAATCATTCTGCATCAGAGACAGACTCTCGGCTTGGCACTTCATTTGCTCTTGTCTTTCTTCTTTTCAGTGGAGATGCCCACTTGTTTTTTTTCTTTTGCCATCCGCTTCATCAATACTATTTTATGTTTACCAAGAGCTTTGGAGATCATTATTTTTATTTTCATTTTATGGCATCATGGGAGACATTTCTCCTTCAAACCCAGGTTATATCATGGTGAGCCGTGTTCTCTGAAATGACTTTCAAATGGGGAGAATGGGCAAAATCACTTGTAAGTGTAAGTTCAGAAGATCTCAGTACCCTCGCTGAAGCACACAGGAGCTCCTGGCTCACTTGCACTTCCTGGGTAACTCCAAATGCAGTGAGCTTCGTTGTTAGTGTTTGCTTTTTGCCTTCTTCTCACCAAAACCAGCTCAAATGCCATCCCGTCAGAATAAGACCGTTAAAGTATGTACTGTGAACCAAAACTAAATACAAAGATGACTCCTCATCCCTGACGATGAGACAGATGCAACCGAAGGGTCTTGAATCATCACGCACAACGATGCCGCAGTCCTCTGGCACACGTGATGCTGGGATATACAGGAAATCAGAGTCCGCCAGCACAGGGTGAAGGTTATGTGGGAAGAGACCTTTTCCATCCCTTACCACTGTCATCACCCTACTGAAGTTAGATTGTAGTCAAGGGAGGAAAAACAAGGAGCTGCAAAGATGTGAAGGGTTCTGTGGCAGAGTCCCTGGTGTTTGCCATGGTGCCTGGACATCATTCCTGCTAATATGTGATCTCTGAGGTGGTGGTCAGCCTTACAGCCTTCCTGGTGAGGCCTATGCTTGTCATTTCTCTCACTGTCCTCCTGTCTCAGTGGAGAGATGAGCATCTGACACTAAAGGAGTCAGCAGACAAACACTGCTCAATAACTCTTGCACTTCTTATTACCCAGCAAATGCTTCAACATTCTTCCGTTTACCTTCTGCCCAGACCAGACATGGGTCCTGTTCAGGATGTAGTCAGAAGGGACAGTGGGCAGGGTGGTGATAGGCAGCTGCTATGCTTTGATCTCTTTAGTTGCCAGAAACACACACACACACACACACACACACACACACACACACACACACAGGAGCACACACACACAGAGACAGAGAGACAAACAGACAGAGATAGACAGATACAGAAAGACAGAAAGACAGAGACAGTCAGAGACAGACAGAGACAGACAGAGATAGACAGAGACAGAGAAACAGAGAAAGGCAGAGAAGAATAGAGACAGAGATTCACAGAGAGGTAGAGAATGAGTTATGAGAAGCCATGAAACGTCCTAATCTTTTGAGGCACGTAGGAGTAGGCATTATTGAATGCTACCACAATAGCTTCTCAGAGCTCTGACTCAGACCTAGTTGGAAGATGGTGTCAGCTAGAGGTTAGGGGAGTGGGGGGAAAGGACACTGCTGCTTCTTAATTGTCAGGAGAGGGAAGCCGGGTATTTACAAAACACTGTGATAGTTTCTTATAAACCAAGATCTGAGGTTTGGAAGAAGGAAATGACATGGCTAAGATAAGTGGCATTAAGTACCTACACTTGGTCTCTCCAGCCTCAAACTTACTCTCTATTCCCTACTGCAGAAGCAGTCTCCGTTGCCTCCTGAGAGCAATGTTGGCACTGCTTAGGCAAAAAAAAAAAAAAAAAAAAAAAAAAAAAAAAAAAAAAGAGGAGAGAAATCTTTCTGTGACGTCTGGGCTGAGGCATGGGTGGTAGATTTGACCCTGGCATAGATGAAAATATTGGAGACTTTTGAGAAAAAAAGAATTCAGCTAAGACCTTGAACTGGATGTGTCACTGAGATTATAATGTAAGAAGCATTAACTCAAAGATGCCATAACTTACACCTTTCTCTTCCATGGATACGATCCTTACATCAGGTCATTAATAAACGTCCTGTTACAGAAATTGGACAGCTGTTAGGGGAAATATACATCTGCTTCTGTTCATATGTTCTCAGAGCTCTTGATTGCTGTTCCTTCTGTTGGAATAATTTTCCCTCAGTTCCATTCAACTGTCCCTCGGGAGTCTGTTCACAGCATCTTATCAGTGAGAGTGTGAAGCAACATAGAGAACCCAGCAATCCCAAGCTCCCATTCCAGTGGGCACGATATGCTTACTCTCTTACACAGTTTCACCTGTCACTCTAAACACCATGCAACACATCATTTCCTCGACAACTTACTCATCTTCTGCTTCTCCTGTGGCATGGAAGCTCCATCAGGACAATGATGCAGTTCTTGCTGGCCTCCCAGCCTCCAAGTCATCAAATTATAGCAAACATTCTGTAACTATCTCATGCATGGAGTGATATCACATGTCTGTTTCCTCACCTGCTATAAAGGAATGAACTCAAATAGATACATAAATGTCCACTTAGTGCCCAGGATGGCCTTCTTAGAATATTTGAATTTAGCACAATGACTCCGTGAGGCTGCTTAAATGGGTAGTTTGGAAACTTAAGATTTTTTTTTAGAAGATGATGGGTGGATCTTTGCCTTCTTGTATCATGCTGGAGCCTTGGCACACGACCTACTGACAGCAGCAGAAAGCAAGCACAAGTTTGCTAATTAAGGTTCTGGATAGCACCTGGTTAACAGAGCCTCAATCCTGTGCTTGTACATAGAGGCTTGTGATCGACAAGCTTTATAAAATAACAGCAATAATAACCTTTATTTAATTTTGAGATTTCCGTACTTTTTGTATGTTGCCTCTGGGCAGTCTGCAACTTTAATAAATAAACACACTGCTTCTAATGAGGGAATGAAATCACAGAATCACTACCAACCCCAGAACAACAGCAAGGACCACTATTGCACATAAATGGAAAACAGTAATACATGCCACTATACTGAAAGGCAGGGACTCCGGTGTTCTGCAAAGTGAAGGGTGGGTAAAGAAGGCACGGGAGGTGGGGAAGGGATGCTGGCAACAGCCCCTAAAAATAGGGTACCTCAAAGAAACTTCTTTCCTAAACACATGGTGAGGTCATTTACCTGTTTCCTACTTTGCTGCCACAACCACACCTTCATCATTTTCCCGTGCAAGTTTATTCCAGATCTCCAATCTGACTCTTTATATCTGTGCTTGTCTCTGTTTAGTTATTACAGTCTTCTGTAAATATCACAATATGCTGTGGGAGGGGTCAGAAGTGATAATCCCAGGTAGGAGGAAGAATTGGTTCCTTGTGTATAAAACTAAGGACAGTGTAGGAGATCTGAGAGCGCCTCAGCTGTAGAGGTCATCTTTCAGTTGTAAGGTGCCTCCCCCAACATATTTCAGCTGAGAGAAGCTGCAGGAGACAACAGTTATATTTCTACCTTTCCAGACTTCACAGGCCTTAATACACATTCGCTAAACAAATGTGTATAAACATTGGTTCAAACACCTACAAAATTCAAAATTACCAGGGAGAAAAGAAAGGGGTTATTTGGAAGGAACACCAAAGAGGCTTCTGTGGGCTGGGGAGATGGCTCAAAAGATCACAGCCTATTGTGAAACCATGAGGACCTGGCTTCAGATACCCAGAATTCATGTACAAGACTGATATGGTGGTATGATCTATTAGAACCTCATCTTGAAGGCAGTGGATAGTGAGGCCTCAGGGTAGTCTAGCCAATCTAGCTAAATTAGTATCAGTGAGTTCTGGATTTGGTGAAAGATCTGGTCTCAAAACAAAGTAGCAAGTGTTAAGAAAGGTTTTTCTGGGGTGCTGACAGCAATCTATTATTTGATCATATGTGTGTCACTTTGTGACAATACACTGGACATATACTTAAGCTTTGTGCATGAAGACATGGTCATGTCACTCTTCAGTTAAAAGCTTACTTTTAAAAGCACAAAGGAATACAGACGTTCCTAGTGTGCATTTAGCAATGGAACCACTTCCAGCAGGCAAAAGTACAAGTGTGACTTCTGTGATCATTGCTAAGGTTCCTTGGCTTCCCCTTTGATGCTTCTCCATCCATAGTGAGATGATTGGCTCTTTGTTCCTTGGAGAAGACTACCATATTGCTCTTCAGTCTCAACTGTTGTTTGTATCAACCTACATATATTTAATACAGTGCCTTGCACACAGTCAAGCCTCAATAAGTGTGGTCATGCTGTGCATAGTGACATTTCAATAAAAGTTAGATGTCTATCCCATGGTGGCCCTGCAAGATTGTGTTGCCTAGTAATATCATATATATCTTATTGTAGCCATATTAATTTGAGGATACATACTCTATGATGTTTGCAGTAAATTACCTAGGGATATATTTCCCAGAAGGAATCCATTATTATGTAGCATATGACTGTACCCAGCACAAGAAGAATGGAATCTGCTGGGATAGAAGAACAACGTGTTCAAAGGACAGTGAGCTGAATAAGGCCTTTGCATCGAGTTCCACAGCGGGTACCATGAGGCTAAGGGGAGGAAACAGAAAGGAAGTTACTAAAAATTGAAGTGAATGAGAAGAGTCTGAAAGATAAAATAGAATAACTATCATATATTTATATCTATCTATCTATCTACCTATCATATACTTATATCTAACTACCTAACACATATCTGTTTCTATCTACATACATACCTATTTTGTATGTAGCCATCTATATATCAACCTACCTATCATATATCTATATCTAGCTACCTACCTACCATGTATCTATCTATCTATCTATCTATCTATCTATCTATCTATCTATCTATCTATCTATCTCACTCTTCCCTCCTTTGATAAGAGTGGTGCCTCTTACCTTTTAAAAAAAAATCCACATCCTAATGTACAGAATTAGTGAGTATATTACACTGTATAAAAATTACATCTGGAATTAAGGTCTGTATCAGCATCTACTGGTCTGAAGAGAGTATTCAGGAATATTGGGTGAACCCAATGTATCCACAGGTTTTTAAGAGCCAAAGAAAAGAAACCAGAAACAAGAGGAAGGATGACAGAAGCCAAAGCAAGGAGTGGCTGGCTTTGAAGATGGGGGCAGAGCCATGAACAAGTACAGAACCATAGGTCCCCTCTAGAAGGTCCCTCTAAAGAGGTATTTCCTTACAGTGTCCTAGAGGAAGCACAACCCTGGGAAAGCCTTGATCGATAAAACCCATGTTAGACAGTTTATCTTCACAAAGGCAGACTGAGACATTTGAGTTGTTTGCATGGCTTGTAGTGCTCTGGCTGCTTAGTGTGGATGCAGCCCAGAGCTTGCTGGCTCACTCAGGATGGGCTGCATCAGTCCCTCGGGTAAAGGTGGTCCTTATCTACTCATTTCCACAATTGCAAGTTAACCTCCCCAGCCTCACACACTTTTGTATTTTGGGTAACAGCCTTGATAATGAAGAAATGTGGGAACACAAGAGCAGACTATATGACCCCTGCTTTGAAGGGTTGTCATTTACATACTCCCCAATACTTTGGGGGAAATACATGTACTTGGAGTCATAATTAATGTAAGCTATGGAAAAGACAAACAGACAAACAAAAACAAAAAAGCAATGTAGTTTAGCCATTGTAAGACTTGCTCACGATTTCAAATAATGTAGATACCTTAGATTAAAATTTTCAGTTCTTTAAGAAAAATGTTTTCCCAACACAGTGAAAATTTAAATTCCTATCCCTATTGATTTTGCTTTTTCTGAAAATCATTATATATTATCTAGTACTATATAACCTATAATCACCCTCTCTGAAACTGCCTATATAGCATCTCCCTGTGGCTATACCCTCCCCTAACCTGCTCTGTATGCCTGAGAAGCCACGGCCTTGTGTTCCATGTCCTTTCCTAGCTCAGGGAAGATGCTTTCTTACAAATAAATACAAAATTAAAAAGGCCAAGGAATGGCCTCTGAATAACTCTTTTCCCTGTAACCTAAAGCCTTAAAATAAAAGATAGTATTTATGCATTAACTAAAGCATTGCCGATTCCACTAAGGAGATCCACATTACTAAAGGTCCACTCTCTTACAGACATGTACATACATGAACCTCCATCCACACTCACTTTTGAATTCTCTTCCAGAGATATATTGTCATGTATATCAAAGCTTTCAGAAAACTGAAGCTTTTATGCAAAAGCAACAAAACTAAAACTTCTTAAAATAAAATACCAGAGTTTAATAGTACTTATATTTACCATTGAGGACATAAATAATTAGGTAGCCCCTATGTCTCTCCCACTTCACAGTGAGTCCACAGTCGACAAGGGGAAGACTTCAGTGTAAACTGAGGCTCTCAAGAACAATAGGGATTTCTTTCCTCTGATGCCCTGGGCAGTAGACTAAGCTCTGAGATGATAGTACTGTATACAGCACTCTAACACATGAGAAACAGAAGTTAAATGTGTTTACTTTTCCATAAACTTGTCCTGCCCCAGCCCTCATACTAAAAAGTAACAGTGATATCCTGCATCCTGGAATATGTTGGTTTTTTTTTTTAAAAAAAAAAGCATAAATGTGAAAAATTGGAATCTTAACATTCCCTTTGTGTCAGAGCCTTGGTGTTTATCCAGTATTTTACATGCTTTGATATTACTTACTTAGCCTTGTCAATACCAGGCATAAACTCCAAGTTTTATGGTTTATGAGTCTTATACCTAGACTTTGTATATGAGTGAATCAGCCCATCTTGGTCCTGGTTCTTCAATGTTATAGAAGTCCTTTAAAAAACAATCTACAGTCCATAGTGGCGGAGAAAACCCACCTGGCAAACTCGATGAGACAAAGAGAGGAAGCCAGGGCTGGTGGTGCTGTAAAGAATGGATTCTCACTGCGAGCCATTTGTAATTCTAAGGAATGGACAAACAGATTATAGTTCTCCCTCTATAACACACTGTTCTGGGGACTTATACTTCATTTTTTTCTTATTATGCTATTTGAAGGACAAACTCATTCTTCAAAGAAATTGCTTCAGGGCCTGAGGGCTCATGTAACTTGTTTAATCGTGATTGTTATTTGATAGCATTACTTGGTAATCATACCATCAAAAGTAGGAAGATGGTTATCCTGAAGCCACATTAAACAAAGACCTCTGAAGATTATAGATTGACAAAAGCCAGCACTGTCTTAGAAATAAGATGGTCTTGAATGTCAACAGTGATGGGTTTTTATTTTCTAGTTTCAATATGGACAGAAAACATCAACAATTAAAAAAAAAAAAAACAGGGGACAGCTGTTAAGCTAATAGATATTAAAAGAAATTCTGGATATGGGGGAGGGGAATGGAGAGGTGGAGGGGGAGGCAGAGGGAGAGGGGGAGGGGGGAAAGGGAGGGAGAGGGAGAGATTGGCCCCTCTGGCTCCATGGTGGGGGAAGCGAGGAAGCAGGACAGTGGAAGAGGGATAGTCAAAAGGCAAAAGAGGAGAATTGAGGCCAGACAGGAAGTAGGTTGCCAATTGCATTGAAAGTGGCTCATCCAGTCTGAGCACTTGAAGCCACTTCCTCCTTGAAAACTTCCCAAAAGCAGCTTCCGTCTTCTGGAGTCACGGGATACTAAGGTGACTGGAGAAGCAGGCGCTTTGGCCTGCGTGCTTTTGGGTTTTCTAGGTCTCAAAGCAGCCATGTGGATATTAGAGAAGCCTGTGCAGCTATAGTTGCCCTGGGATCTGCACGTGAGACCTTTCTTTCACCCTATTCTCCTATCCCCTTCCCACCCCCATGCTGCTCTCGGAGCTCCTGCCTGTGCTTTTCATATTTATACATCTCTTCTTATTGGTTTTCTTTATTCCCCATTTACAGATTCTTCTGCTCCTATAGAAAACTCGAGTACAGCTCATTTCAGCCCAATCACTGACACAGCTCCCAGCTTTGTTGTAAGATACACAGTGCGCAGAAGCCCAGGGCTGCCCAAGCCTAAGAGCACACCCATAGCCTCCTGCAGACACACTGTACATGTGTCCCAGGCACTACACTCACCATACACCATACCACACAAACTGCCTTCTCCACACACACACACACACACACACACACACACATCATATGTTATACTAATAACTAATAGCACATTCAGCATATACTATATGCACACATACCACATGCTATATGCACATGTATCAAATACACCACAGATATATCCCACTAATGTATGCCACATGCATTATGATGCACACAGTACATGCTACATGTATGCACAATCATACACAAAATATATCTTATACACAATATATACCACATACACATATACACACATGCACACACACATTTCTCAATGAAAAATGGCAAAATGGAGCTGGCAATCTCTAAGACCCCCTTCATTTCTATAGCTCTGTGATTTGTCTCTTTTTATATTATTTAAATAAAATAGTTTTCATTTTTGTCATGTTTGTGTAAATTGACTTAACCAGAAAATTTACTAGTACTTATGTCTTTAAGAAGTCAGAGAGGTTGTGAAGGAAACGAGTCTACAAATCTAAAATACATTCCATATTTTTTCTTGTCTAGATGCTGGGTCTCCTGGGACTGCAGGCTGTAGGGGTTGAGCTATACTTTTTGAGTTGGCTTCTGTAGAAAACAATGCTGGGGTTGGAGGAAAGCTGGGAATGGGTCCAGAATAAGAGCAGTCTGTAGTGTCTGCCAATCCGAGCATATCTACAATGGTCAAAATCTTTTGATCATAGCTAGTTTATAGGCCAACCTGAGATTCACGCACTGAAAAACTACGCTGATAAAATGATATGTGCCCTCGCTTTGCGGTAGGGAACAGACTTTATTTGAGGCTTCAGAAATAGTTCCAACTGCCAACAACCACATTTGGGGGGAAGGATGGCCTTTCTGGACAAGAATGAGTGACCCCAAACTGCTGATGTTCATACCCCATGTCTGTGGTCACAGCAGCCAGTGCTTCCAATGAGCTCACGTCCCTGTCAGAGGCTCTGGAGTTGGATTGATTTGCTTCTCTTTTGCCTGTGGGCCTCCATACAATGAAAGTTCACTGGTGGAATCCACATCTGACCGCTGTTCAGCTCGCGTTCCAAGCAGATCCATTACCCAACAGCTGCCTTGTGCAAATGAGCAGCAGAATTGCGCTCCTTTTCATAAAGAACAAAGAAACTTGTTTTTCTTTCTTTTTTTTTTTTTTTTAATACGTAAGAAATCATAATAATGCACTGGCCAGTACCACACAAGGAAAACTCTGACCAGCCTCGAATATGCAGAATTCTCATACAAACAATAAGCTACTTTAGACTCTCACGGAATGCACTTTATTTATAGTACAGCTGCAATTGTTTTATTTATTTATTTTTTTCTGAACCTACATGAATCTTGGTATTAGAGGGTTTTTTTTTTTTTTAATGTAAAATGCACTGGAGCCTATAACATATACTTAACAAAATTACCCTGTGCGTTTCCTGTGAATGGTACCCAACTCCCTTTCTCTTCTGTCTGACAACAAGAGTGCTGTTGCTCAAAAAAAAAAAAAAACACCATTTCTCTTCAGATTTCTCTTCAGTTTTATTTGACTGAAGAGAGACAAGTATCTCGGGTTTCCAAAGGTAGGGTGTTCAGCTCATCCAGTGTGAGATCACCTTAAAGATGATTGTGGCAATTTGTTTTGCTCATGTTGTGAAACCACATGCTGTCCCCAGAAAATCAGCACACATTTTGAGGAGATGTCTCTTATGTTCCTTTTATTATTGCAAAGAGGCAGCCCATTTTAAAATTTAAAAATACAGAAAAGCATGAAAAAGAAAGCTAAAATTGTACCAAATTTGTCAAGAAATAAAGGAAAGATGGTTTCTTCTTTTTTTCTTTTCAGTATTATTAAAATAAGAAAAATGTGTTTTGACATTTCCCATGATCTTAAAACAGTTAACAATTAATAGTATTCAATATTGTGCCTATCCCATACATAGTACATCTTGTTTTAATGCTTCATCCACATACTGTATAGTATAGTGTTCTCTTTTAAGCATCTTACTATTCATGTATTGTTTAAACTGACCCTTTAATTTTGAGCTTAAGTAGACTTTTAAAGATCAGAAGACTATGTATTTGCTTATCAAGGTACATGGCATTGCACTGTTTAACAAGGCTATAGCCTGGATACAGATTATTCAGTAAAGAAAATTGAGGAGATTGTGATAAGTTTTACATTTTTCTTTGACTTGTGTAACCTCTTACAGATGATTCCCAACTTACTGTAGTTAGACTTAGGGCTTTTCATATTTGTGGTGAAGTGAAAGCCATAAACAACCAGGAGAAACAATATTGTGAATATTGAAGTAGGATCTTCACCCAGACTAACACCGTACAACATAATCCTCTCTGGGTGCTGGGTTAAGCACCAAGCTACAACTCCTAGCCAGCCACATTGATCAGCAAGGGAAAAGGTGTATCCCCTGCAGTGTTCTGTACTCTAGGTTGGAGTATTAAAATGCATTTTGCATTGATGTTATTTTCCACTTTGGATGAGCTTGTTTGGGTTGCTGTCCATTACAAATGGAAGAAGACTTGTGGATGTACAAACATTTGCATGCACACACACAAGCATGCACTGCCATTTGCATGTACTTCACATTTTCTTATTGTGCTTATTGCATCTGACAGAATAAGAAAAACATCTGTTATCTAACCTCCCCCCGCCAAGTTCCATCACTATCTTCCATCCCAAACAGGACATAGTTCATGATATTAAAACACCCTGGTTTTATTCACAGAACGTACCATCCTCCACTTAGCTTTAACTGTTAAATTAACATAGCCTAGAACCACATCATAAAAATCTCCATTGAGTAATTGTCTTTATCATATTGGAGTGTGGGTATATCTTTAAAAGATTCTGACTGTCTTAATTGGTCTAGGATGGCCCAGCCCACTGTGAACAGCACCATACCTAGACAGATGATCCTGGAATATATAAGTTAGCTAAGCATGGGCCTTAGAACAAGGAAGGTCAGCAAGCAGAGTTCCTCCAGGGTTTCTGCTTCAAGATTCCTGTTTGAGTTCCTGCCCTGACTGCCCTCAATGAAAGCCTATGACCTGAAAGTGTGAGCTAAATAAACTCTAAATTGTTTCTAGCCATGTTTTACGTTTTAATCACAGTAACAGAGACTAGAGTGGCCATATACGTGTATATCAGTGTAATAAGACAATCATTTCTTGATATTCATAAGGGAATGGGTCCTGAATCTCCTTGAGAATATGAAAATCTGCAGATGCTCAATCCTTAAATAAAACAGCACAGTATTTTCACATAAAAGGCCATATAGTTCTATATTCTTAAGATCATACCTTGATTCGTTATAATGCCCAATACAATATAAATGTTGTATATTTGCTTAGGAAGCAGTGATAAGAAAAAAAAGTCTATATATTTTCGGCACCAGGATAAATGTTTTAAAACATCTTTAAAATACATTTGAATCTACAATGTGGGACCTTTGACCACAAAGGAGCAGCTGTGTTATGTTGGTGAATATACTGGTAACTAACATCTACTTCTTAAATATCACAAAGAATTGTTCCAAGGAATGAATCCAAGAAGGCATCCTAAATTGATTAGAAAAACTCTAAATGTCTCTGCAACATAAAAGTATTTGCTCTTATTGTCAGAGAAGGATTATTAGAAGAGGCTGTTAGGCCAAAGGCTGAACTTTGAAGGAAAGGTAAAGTTTGTCCAGGCAGAGAAAAGCAGGCCTGCTGAAATAAACAGAAAGGTCAAACGCATACCTCAGGCACTTCTTGATTGTTCTTTACAAAGTGGTGGAGCGGGAGAAAGAAAGCAAGATAGAAAGGAAGAAAAGGAGGAAGAAAGAGAGAGAGAGAGAGAGAGAGAGAGAGAGAGAGAGAGAGAGAGAGA
>NC_034605.1:21700444-21726503 GCF_900095145.1 Mus pahari | reverse complement strand
AGAGAGAGAGAGAGAGAGAGAGAGAGAGAGAGAGAGAGGGGAAGAGGAAGAGGAAGAGGAAGAGGAAGAGGAAGAGAGAGAACCATAAGTTTACTATAAATTATGAAAACTCTATTCTAATCACCTCTGAAATCCAAAATGTTCAAGCCAGTGGCGCTCCCAGGCCTGACGTCAGGGGATTTACTCCACTGACCACCTCCAGTGACTCACTGCCCAGCTGGCTCTGCTGTGGCTTTGGAGCAAGTACACTTAGGAGAAACTTAAGGTGGAATAACTGCCTTTCGGGCCTTACTTCCTTTAGAGAATTTCACATTTTATATCCACAGCTTCTCTTCAAATATCACTCCCATGATTTTTAGCGGTGTCTGGTGTATTGAAAGTCAAGTAGACGTATTTACAAGGTTTCTGCGCACCTTTCTATAGGGGCAGGCAGCCTCCAGTCACTCCTCCCCAGTGTCGCAAGAGAAAGACTTCACAGTTTATATGCAACTGTGAACATTAAAACAAGGAGGGTTTCTAATAATAATTATTTCATCAGCAGTGATTTTAATTCAGCTTGGGACTTCTGCAGCTGAGCTGTATGTAAGTCACCCTCTGAGGCTGGTGAGCACCCCTTCCATCCAGCGTGGACTCCATTAAACTAAGCTTCTGTAAACAGACATCAATTACAACTATTTTTAAGGGGTTTAAAATGTAATCCAACAGTGCTGCTTAACTAAATGAATCCTGGGAAGTGATCTCCAGTGAATTAATAGAGCAGCGTGCGGACGAGTCGCTATGACTCTGAGCTAATGACTGGAGAAGATCAAATTAATTATAAGTGTCTCCAAGGAGTTTCCTGGAAGAATTCTCCCTTACCAGTGGAAGTGCGTTAACCCTTCATGTTCAAAAGCCCCGGACATTTTCTAATTGCTAACATATCAAATAATAACAGGAAGAAAAAGGTGTCTGCCTTCTCCTTGGATGTGCAGGTCTCAGATGTATCAAAGCATCTCTCCCCACTGGGAGAGAGAATTCTTGTGAAGGCTTGGGTTCACCAGTCCTTTATCAGAGACTGGAATCCAGCTGAGTTTGTGTTTGACCCACCCTCTGAATTCCCTTGGCAAGGATCCGCAGGAGATTTTAATGACAGTCTTATGGTTAAAATGTATCCAAGAAAGAACTTTAATTGGACTTGGAGAATAGCCATATGAACACTGGTCAGATATGAGTCTGTACTGACCAGGATAAGGGGTTCAAAGTCATGATAAACATGACCGTATCCCAAAAGGATATAATACAGGCTGATCATCCTTAACCTAAGACTCCAAAATGCTCAAAAATCTGATTATTAACACAACTCTTTAAATGGAAAATTCAGCAAACTGACATACTAAAAAATACAGTATAAAACTGCCTTCTGGCTAAGTGTACAGGATAGATGTGAAACAAATTAATTTCATTTTTAAACTAGGGTCCTGTTCCAAGTGTCTCATCATAGCACGGAGACATGAACAGTGAAACCTTTTTACCTTGGGATATGGGATACGAGATGCACAAGATTCATCACAAAAGCTGCTGGACGATCCAACTGCCCCAGTCAACCACAGCAAGACCACACTCAGACAATGCTCTCTGTTCCACTCATCAGGTTCTGCAGTAATTACTCTCACCCCAGACCTGGCTTTGGCCCTCTGCGTTTCCCTGTAATGATTTTTGAAGTGTTTTGTAAATAATCTGCCTTTAATTTTATTATCATGATGCGGAAATAAAGTAGTGGTTATCAATGATGGAGTGCCTGCAGCATATCATGATGGGAGGTAGAGGCCAACATGTAAAAATCAAAAGAAAGGAGAAAGAAAGAAAGAAAGAAAGAAAGAAAGAAAGAAAGAAAGAAAGAAAGAAAGAAAGAAAGAAAGAAAGAAAAGCATGTTGTAATTAAGAGGTAAATGACAATGTGTGGCGCTGGGGGAGAAGGCAGGAGCCGCACACCCAGACATACATAAAATCACACTGAGGCAGAAATAAAGGGAATTTTCTTCCTGGACTCTTGGATCTTCAAATACAGCAGTATCCTTTTCTGAAAATTTCCAATCTTTAAGCACCCGTTCTTCATCCTTCTGCAGAATGATCTATGATAGCCATGCCTTTGGTTTTGAATGTGTGAGTTTATTAATATAGTAAGCCAATGTTAGTGGGTAAATAGCAAGAGTTACGTAAGTAGATTGACGGACAAACTGACTGGGAAGCCCTTTGAAGAAGCTAGAAGGAACGCCTGCTTGGGACCGTCTCTGAAGAGACTTTCAAGTGAAAGAATAAACAGCTGCAGGTAGATAATACCTCCAGCACTCAGTGGAAATGAGCTGAGGTAGTTAAGACAACCTGCTAGAGCAACTAGCTGAAACTTGAGAGAGAAACTTCTATTCTCGAACTTCCAGCTTCTCCTCCCACTGCAGACACTTTTACACCATGGAATAGACAATGGTCACCTGTGTTGGAAACTCTAGCTGGTTTCAAGGATGTTTTCACTGTTGGCTCATTTCTCTTGTCCTTTCCCTGCCTGTCACCTGAGAGTTAGGGGGTTCCCTGTCCATCACCTGATAAGCATCCTTTAAGGAAACAAACATGCTCGAGTGCCAAATGGGGGGATGTGGAATCCTCCTTTCAGAGCCAGTTCTCAGGGAACTTAAAGAGCACATGAAAGTGTATGAGTTTTTCATAATTGAATATCATGAGCAAGGGGTATGAATATTACAGAGCCCTTGTGTTTGGGGCGTGAGCTAATGCATGTGTGTCTTCAATGCATAGGCTACATATCAGGCCCTGAGAAGGCAGCAGGTGTCTCAGACGTGTGGCTTGTCATTGCATATCCTGCAAAGGTTAATTTTCTACCCAGTCGCCAAAATATTTGGAATTATATAGTCTGAATAGGTACTCTTCTTCAAAGTTATATGCCTAGCTGGCAATAGCTGTTTTCTTTTTATTAAACTTCTTTAACTGAGAGCACACCGTTAATCATAATTAACCAATATGATGACACTATAATTCCCCTAACAGTTTTTTTTTTCAACACTTTATTCTCAATGCTCGGTTTGCTCTGCCCCGTCTCCTTGTCTCCCTGGAGTTTGAATAAATAGATTGCATTATGCACAGCTTACTTGTATGTAGAGTCTGTAATGACCATTAGATACAGTGAGCCACAAGGCACATCCCACTGCAAAGCTAAGTTTCTTTCCATGGATCCTAGAATGAACTAACTCTTGGAGACTTCCTCAGTTTCAGCCTCTGCAAGAGCATGCAGTGTTTTTATGTGTCTCCTGCACAGGGAGACGCGGCAGCCGACTGTGAATGTCATGAAGTCACGTGCTGATTCCTGTTGCTGCTGTAAAGTCCATCAAAGATAATGGAAAGTAGATAAAATAAAATCACATGGCCCATTCCACACTCACCTGAGCTGGAATTGCAATGCACGACACTAATTGGAGCCAGTTCAGATCTGCCTGGTGTTACCTTTATGAGAGCTCACACTTCGGAAACGATCACACAAAACCTGACAGGGTGGTGTCTGACACCGGGGAAAGGACAGGAGTCTGGGAAGTACCCAGGCGAGAGGAGCTTGATGACTTTCAGTGATTTTTTTTTTTTTTTCAAGCAGAGAAATAGAACAGTTGTTAGGTTGCTCAAGCAGAAGGGTGTATAGGGCACTCCAAATGGCAGTGTTTAAAAGGCTCCTTTGTCACTTTGTGTTCCCTTAGAATACTACGTGGGGGACAGAGAAAGCTAACACAGGGCCAGCCCTACACAGAGAATCACTACCCTGACCCAGTGTGACTCTCAGATGTTCTGACAGACCTAATGTTCATGGAAATTCCTTTGATGGCGGTCTCAGCTGTAAACCTTAAATCTGCTTTACATAGAAATCCAAATAATGTTTTATACAGAGTTGCAGCCTGTGTTTCCCAGGAATGTAACTCCCGCTGATCTTTTTGTTGTTGTTCATGATTTCCAAGGCTTTCAGAGTGCTGATTCCAGTGTTACTGTGGGGTCAACTGCCATCTTCCTTCTCCTCAGTCCCTCTCTTTCTCACATGTTTCTGCTAGAAGCACCCCTAGTCGTTATAGTCACATCTGACCTTTCACAGATAGAAATGCTTCATTTTATTTATTCATTTTTTAAAAAATTTTCTTTCTCTGATGTCTCCTTTATGAGTATAGTGATTTTTTTTTTTTTAATTAGGAAGTATGGAGGTAGGTAGTATATACTCTTTGACTTCGGGATAATAAGAGAGTGATATAAAATATGGTCCAGAGAAATTGTAGTTGGTATGGTGTGTTTAAGAATCTCCCCCTGAGGAAACAGGACAAAGGCCCAAGCTGTCAGTAGGCCCAGTACCAGCTACCTGGAGGGCAAAGCAATTCCATTCCAGTGGGATATTGATTTTTCTCTGAGTAGCTCATGATTTAGGAAGGTAGTGGTTCTGGGCTCAGGAGAAAGGCCTTGATTCTACTGGGTTCTTTGGAGAACCTTCCTCAGCTCTGTGATAGGTTCCCTTGGATAACGCAGGTGATCTTCTGGCCTGTATGTCTATCTTGGCATCAGCAGGTTAGGTGGGTATGCACAAAGGACTCCCTTGTCCTGGAAGTGATCTTCCTTTCTTCATGGACTCTTCTATCTCAGGCCCTCTAAAGAGCCTTCTATCTTGTCCCTCTAAGGGACAAGACTTGGATGCTTATCACACCTTTTTCCAGTAGTCTCTGTCACCTTGTGCCTGAAACAAGCCTCCTTAAGCTTTAGTTGTTTGGAAGAAAGGAGGAACTTGTAATATGCTACTATGTATTATACATATATGATAGATACAGCAGCAGAGGGTGAGAGCCCTCTTCCTGGTCACACTGGCTATATTTTTGTTGCTGCTACAAAGTCTATTAGAAACAAAATAGCAAAGGTAAAATCATGTGACACCCCCCCCCCTCTCCATTGAGAGGAGGAGGAATTTCAACACCAAGACAAAAGGAATGTAAAGGACATCTTTCAAGAGGCCACAGGTTTTATCAGCATAGGTACTAAAGCAATAAACACTAAGAGAAGAATACTAAATGTGTGGGAGAGCCTGCCCCTTAGCCTCATGTTGCCCTTGTTTATTTCTCTCACCTTTCTTCCTATGAAAAATAGCTTGCCTTAATTAAATTCCAGAGGTGGCACCATGACACATCACCTCTCCAAGGCTTGATGTCCACATAGGTGACACGTGATTAGCAATTTCTGCCTGCAAGTCTTCACAAGGTTGTTTTAGAGAGTGTAAAATGGTTTGCCAAGTAGTTTTTTCCTGGTGGAGGAGGAACGATGGAGGTAGGAACTTAACCCATGCTAGGAAAGCATAGTGCCATTAATCCAATCTAACCTTAACTCCCCCCTTTCAGCTTAGTGTCATTTTAAAACACGATCTCACTAGGTTGGCCACTGTAGCACGCATTTGAGAACCGCTTACTTCTGCCTCCCACAAAGTTTAGATTTCAGGCCTGTGTCAACCCAACAGACCTGGATTTGTTTGCATGTTTGCCTCCTTCGGATAGGCTCCTCATACGTAGCCTAGGCTAACCTCAATGGGATTGCACACCTGGGCCACCACACAGGGCTCACAAAGCACTCTTGTAAGTTCCCTGCATAGATAAATTTACTACCTTTAAAGCAGTCCTGTTTTATAGGTGATCAGAGAGAGGCATGTACAGTTTAGAGAACCTGTCAAAACCCTGTAGGCAGAACACAGGAAAGTGGAGTTTTTAATCTGTGGCTGTTTTGAGGGAATCCATTTAGGAAATGGTAGCTATTACTGTCACTGTCTTCATTCTTTCTTTCTCCTACTGAGTGGAGGGGAGAAGAAGGGACACGGCCTCTGTGGTCAAGCTGAACGGGGGCTCTCATTCCACAGGCAGGCTATGCCTGAATCTTGTCCTGCCAATGATCCAGGCTATGCAGTAACATTCATCCTCATTAGCCACTATGAGGCTTAGAGGGTGACAGAATTCCCTTTATTTTTCTTATTGATTATCTTACTTATTTCCCTAGTATGGAATAATAGAAGCTATTAAGTCTCGTATTCAAAACACTAGCTCTTTGTCTCAACTACTAACTTTAAGTGAGCAAATTAAGTGGCAAAATTTCTTTTACAGGTCTCACAAGGTTGCTAAATTTTAATATTCTCTAAGGCCACTTCTTTCTTGATTATTCTGGGATTCCTTTTCAAAACTCCTAGTTATAAAACTTACCATGGCACAGGCCAGAGAACATAAAAAAAGGAGTCAGTGATGCTGTGATCCAGTAATGCCCGAGGCCACCTGGGCAAAACATTCTTTTTATTTGTCCGACTCACGTGTTAGCCAACCAGGACTGGACCCAGCCCTCCACCTGCTATGTCTATCTACAAGCTAAGATTTTTTTTTCTTTTATTACATTTTGAAACTTGAAAGAAATCAAAAGAAAAAGAGCCTTTTGTGATCCATGGCAAGACAATAATTAGATTGATGTCCTTACACATAGCTTTCCTGGAAGTGAGCCTTGCCATTCATTTACGCTTCCTCTATGACGGCTTCTTCACCGCTGCCTGAGGTGAGTAAAATTATTACATTTTTTTTTTTTTTTTTTTTTTTTTTTTTTTTGGTGTTTTACAGATGTTTGATGACCCTGGGTTTGTTATATAAGAAGTGGAAAAAAAGTTGTTTTAAGCATGTTTTACAAAGAAATTCAGGTGCTGTCCTGTATTCAATCAGTGAATCAAATAACCTCCATGCCCAGGCAGTTGTCCCCAGTCAAGAAAGTATAGGATGCCCAAGGCCTAGAATTGTGCCTCAAAAAGTAGGTTGGCAGTTGTGTGTGCCATAGGGAGCAGGCAGATAATCACAAAAGTGCGGGCTTCCCAAAACTCACCCCTCATGGCTCAGGAAAGCTACTCTGTGTGCCACCACTTCCAATCAGTAGCATGCCCAGAGGTTCGTTTTCAAATATTAGCTCTGCCAGGAGGATGATTCGCTGTAATGTGGGGACAGGTCAACCAGGAGCAGTTCAACCAGTCCTTGATTGATTTTTTTTTCCTTCTTTTTAACTAAAAAGTCCTGGAAATGGAAATGTTTTCAGCAAAATCTAATTTGAGAGAAAGAGAAGAAACAGAAGATTGGATTATTTTTTTGACCAAGACAGGGGCTGGGTTAATCGGATCCATAAGGTTATGAAGAGGAGGAGGAACCAGGAGCATGTATGTGTGTGTGCGAGCGTATGTGTGCGAGTGTGCATATTGTTAGATTATATTAGGAAAAGTGCTTCTGAAAAATACCTAGGCTTGAAAGTGCATTTAAATGTGTGGTGGCTACATAGAGAGAAGTAAGGGGAACTCCCAGAGACCATACAGTGACAAGGAAGAGGCTGTTCTATGCTTCTGCTGTTTTTTTATTGATGGTTTTTAAGGAATATCTATTACAGTGACAGAGAGATGGACCATAAAAACTAATAGAAATGTATTAAAATGAAGTCCATTTATGATCTGGGCAACCATAGAGGCGCAAAGTCTAGGATTACCTCATCTTCCTAGTCATTCAGTCAGGCTGTGGGAATCATGCCTGTCAGCTTCATCCTGTCTTCTCCTGTGGCCCAGGAAGTCCTCTCTTCTTCTTTCCCTGTCAGACTGGAAACCCATGGAAAATAAGGTCATATTTATAGTAAATTCAAGCACTAAAGCCGAAGACAGTATAGCTATCCACAAACTAAATGTTTACCAAAGAAAATCAAATACCTAGTTAGCTCTACTCTGGAAGTAAAGAGGTACTTTCCACTGAGTTTAGAACTCTCTGGAAATAAAAATACAATAAGCAACTAAAGTCCGTAGATAGATGTTCTTATAACTGAAGTCTCAAGATAAAGTTTCTCAAACATTTGTTAAATTCATATCAACAAAGTCAGTGGATTTCTGAGCTAAACTATGACATCTATAATGACCTTCATTTTAGAAGGACTATTCTTATGAAGAAAAGACAATCCTAAAGTAAAGGTGGTTACTCAGCAATAATATGTCTCTCTTTTCACAAAGGCATTCCTCCTATAAAAAGTAGGAGAAAACTTAACACCAGGCTCATATTTGTAGAGCAAGAAGTATGAGAACTCTAGTGAAACTGCAAATACAAGTCAGGGTTTCTGATCTTGAATTCCCTGATACTGATACAGCCTTAAACAGACTATAATCATCTTGGTAAATGAAAACATAAGGAAACAGTGACAGAATGTATGGGAATATGATATTTTGCAGGATATTGAGCAACAAATTCCAGTATCAACTTAAGCCAGTCAGACAAGAGGATAGAAAGGAGTGCCAAATCTTCCTTTAAAAATTCAAAATCACTGCCCTACCCCTAGGAGGTGAATTCCAGTTCTTTTCCATCACTCCTACCTCTGGAATAGGTCAAGGTTAGTGGCTTGTTCCCAAAGGACAGAGTATGGGGAAAGTAAGTGCCAAACTTCAATCAAGCCAGGAAGGTTAATACCATGAGCAGTGAGCTCATAGTTCCTGCTATGATGTGGTGAAAGTGTTTAATTCTCTACAGTTTCCCTTCCCTTAACCTTATTGAATCAAGAAAAAAACATGAGGTAAACTTAGATTGAGGATAATCTACAAGATTCATAGCTAGTGTTTCCTTGAACTTTAAGGTCATACACAACATGGAAGAATTAGCAAATTAGTCCAGAACTTGGAGACTAGACAACTAGAGAATGGAAACCTACATTGGGTTCTCAGAACATAGGGTATCTATGAAAAACTGATTTTAAAAAAAGAAAGAATGTCATAAGAGAAGTAAATAGTAACTAGTTCCTAGCAAATTGTTAACTACTTTCTCGATTTTGTTATAGAATCAAGAGGTCTTCAGTGGCAATAAAATTATAGTGCTAAAGCAATAAAGAGTAAAAGTTTGTATACTTGAAATATTACTGGAGGGGTTGGGAAAAAAAAGAAATATTACTGGAACATAAACTGTAATGGGTAAAAGGAATGACGTCTTTGTATGTTTACTACTAACAAATGTGACTTAAATAGACATATTCAAGGATTTGGTCACCTCGTCATTTCAATTTCAAACTTCTCTCCATCGGATTTCTTTCTACCTGCATTTAATTTGAGCTAGCCATATATAAATTTCTCTTTCAACACCCAGCTAGCTAGCTAAGAACCAAAGCCATGTCACCACTAGAGTATGACCAGTCATACTAGAGTAGGACTATAGATAAGCTGTTCTGGAAGATACAGGTCTTGGAGGCACAGGGCAAAGGCATCATCCCCTATGGTAGTTACATAGTACATGGTCTTGGGGAAGGAAATTTGCTTACCTGGTTTTGCTTACTCCACAGTGATGAGTCAAGCTACCTGGTCCAGGTTAGAGTATGCTCTTTCTTCATTACTTACTTCATGGAGAACCCACACTCTAGTGCTGTACACAGGGGGGTACAGTGAGTGAAGGGTGCTTGGTGCATTCTCATGGACTGCAGTCAGGCCATGAATATACAAGAGTTCGTGAACATGCATGTCGTGAACATCCATGTATGCTTGTCCCTGCTACTGCATTATTCCCCTACACCCTGGCTTTGCCTGATTGAGGTGACAAATGTCTTCCTGATAGTTTTTGAGAACATGAGGAAGCCTAACAGCAAAAAGTCAGATTCTGCTGAGCCTTCTGATCTATGGCAGAATGTGGGAAGTGAAAGTTGGGGAGAGAGAGAGAGAGAGAGAGAGAGAGAGAGAGAGAGAGAGAGAGAGAGCAAGGAATTGAGTTCCCAGTCTCTAAAACCAGCTTTAATCTGTTCATAGCAGCAGCCCCTCATGATGCAAATACCTGCCATTATGGCCCATTGTGCAAGACTGGTGAGTCAGGGATTAAATATCCAAAATGGGCAAAACATCCAAACCATAAAAAGACTTTTCTTCGCAATTGGTGGTTATTCTTTTATTGCTAAGAAACCCATTCAACTAGTGGTCCTACATCTTTGCTCTTACTTCATGCTAGTATTGAGGAGATGCCCAGTGTTAAAATATGCTTATTGCTATATATACATACATCCCTGCTCAGAAGATTTTTGTGTGTGTTTCATCATGCATATAACCTTTCCAGTCAAGGTCTCCTGGACTAGAGAGCTGAGACTCCTTCTCTTCTGTCATCCACTTTCATCGCAGTCACTTTCAATCCTGAGAATGACCACATTCTAGAGACTCAACTTCTGGAATAGGCATCTCTTGCTCCTTTATCCAACGCTTAGTTAAGACAGGACCGTGTTATATAGCCCAGAATGTCCTCAAACTCAAGATCGTTTGCCTCTGCACCCTAAGTAGTAGAACCACATGTGTGGCATAACGAGGATTAAAGATGCTCAGCCTCCCAGTTGCCCCCATTGGTAAGAGTCTCTCAAAACTGCCTGCCATGGTGTGCATACCCAGGGTTAACTCTAATCACTGTTCTGACAACCCTGTGTTCTTATCCCTGCCATGTCTCCCTTCTCCAGTCACCAAGTTTCTCACCTGCAGAGTCCTCTGCCTTTATGTGCCCTGCAATACTGCTCTTTCTTCATACAGCAAGCATCTACACACATTCTAAGACTAAAGCAGATGCCAGCAACCAGCATTCCCAAACATTTTAAGGGACCCCAGCCTAAAGGTTGCGTGACAGTTATGTGTCCTTTGCTTCAGTCACTGCTTTTATGAGTCTTACTTTCCATACCATAAAATAAGAAAAAAATTACCATGTCCCTCCCACTTCAAATGACTATGAAAATAAAACTGAGTAATATTTTCATTCCCTGGGGTTTCCAGACAACAAGTATTACAATCTGGGAACTGGATGGCCTAAAACATCTGAATTCATTGTCCCATGGAGGCTTGAGGTAAAAAATGAAAGTATAGACAGGACCATAATCCCCCAGAAAGGCTTTGTCTTTTACTTGCTTTTTAAAAATACCTTGCCAGCAATCTTTGGCATTCCTTAACTTGTAGATATGTCATTCTAAACCTCCATGTTCATGTAGCCATCTTTCCTCAGTGTGTCCAAACATTTCCTTTATCAAGGCACTAGTATGCACTGTATCAGAGCCCTCATATTTTGAAGTCAATGTTTCAATACATCTTCTTGAGCGAATTTAACTCAATCTACAACAAATAAAAAATGTGAGGTTTTGCTATCCACTAAGTACTTAGTCCCACAGTGTGCACCAATAGTTTGTCTACTCAATCCTGAGGTACAACTGAGGGTTCAACCATCAATGTGTGTGATAACCCAGTGGGTCAATTTCCTTTTCCAACCTCTTCCATGAGTGTTTACATCTGGGGTTCAGAGGAACCCCTGAATCAGAAACAATCAAAATAAATCCTTACTTTTAAAAGTGTGTCTTTACCTGGTGCCCTGATAAAGTGAAAGTGATCTGGACAGACAGTCTCACTAGATGGGGTACACACCCAAGCACAGGGATTCATGTAGAACATCTTCCCTTTTCAGCTATGTATGAAATTTGCAGAGGAAGCACCTGCAGCTGTGTGTTGGTAATTCGTGACTATTTCTGAACCTTCGTGTGTGTTATATTTGTTAAGGAAGCTGTGGATTGGGGTGTGTGGTTCCTTCACTGAATGTTCACAATAGATGATTAGCTAGAATCATGGAGAAAGAAAATGAGCACCACTGAGACAGCAACCAAGAGAAAAGGAGTTAACATAGGAATGCTTTAGAACTTCCCCAGATTCTTCCAACTGAAGCCACAAGGGAGGGTTGAGTAAGCATGTCTGATTACACACTGGTCATCCAACATTATTTCTTTAAGATCCTACAGCATGGAGAGTCTTATGAGTTGGTGGGCACTAGTGAATTTTCAAACATTCATGATCTTGCTAGAATCCTGATTTCTTGGCACATCCTCAGAGGGAACTAAATCTTTTAAGAATTAGTTTATTTGCTAACAGAAAATATGGAGAAATAAATAGAGAAGACAAGTCATATGAATGAAAATCTACTTAAAAGCATGACTTTTTATTTATAGAGCTTTTTTTATCATGGTAACATGCATAATTGCTACCATTTTAACCACATTTAAGTACACATTTCACGAGTTAAGTGCATTTGCATTCGTAAGGAACCATCATTTCTACTCTCTGCAGAACTTTTCCATCATCCCAATCTGAACTCAATTCATTAAGCAAGAATTCTGTACTCTTCCTATACCCAGCTTCTGGCAACCACCATTCTACTCTCTGATTCTGTGATTGACTACTCTGGGCAACTGATATAAGTGGAATTATATAGCATGAGTCCTTCAGTATCTGGATTCCTTTATTAGCCTCGTGTCTTCAAGTTCTATCCATGTTATATTATTAGACACATGTCCTTATTTAGGCTATTATTTAACATTATGCTATTATACACTACACTCTCTTATCCAGCCATGTATTAATAGACACTGTGTTATTTCCTTTTTTGAGGTATTGAGCAAATCATGGCTATCGCTCATTCCCAAGACCAACAAATTTTGTCAACTGAACATGGAAAAGCAATATTGTATCTGCATAGCTCAGCCCAAAGTCATGAAATGCATGTCCCTTCCTAACTCTTAAAAACTCGGTACAAAAGCACTCTTTAAATGTGACATGTGCACTATTATTTCAAAAGAAGACACAAAAGTTGGGACTATAGAAGTCACTTGCCTATGCACACACCTAGTAAACGTGAAAATAGTGCTGAAAATACTGTCTACCTGCTTTCTACCCTGAGTCTCTACCCTCCACCACCACCCAAGCCTTCACTAGATTATCAAGAGTCTAAGATTTCAAAAAGCAAGAGATTGCTTTGCCATGCAGACTTCACAGTGAGATAAATATTCCCACAGTGCACATGAGGTGCTTTGGTACATGTGCTTCAGATCTGGTTGATTTCATTGACCACATCCTAGACTGAGACAGTGTGTAACCATAGATATAATACAGAGTTGTAGCCCAAAGTCTTCACAGTAGGAAGTAAATTTACAAGGAAGGGACACAATAAACTCCTTTGATCTCCAGGCTTTCTGTGGGTTTTACAGGCACGGTAGCAGCTGCACAAACGATAAAGGAATCTGGTGGGGTTTGCAAAGCCTGCCAGACTCGCTTGTGTTTTTTCCAATGAATATACTGTAGGAAATTTCTCCTGACAGGTTATTATGATTGCCTTAACGTACGTATGACCAGCTGTCTGGAAAACGGTTCAAATTATGAATTGTTCGTAAATATACTCTCATACTTGGTGACAGCGTGAAGTAGTGCTGAACATTTAATTTGATCTTTGTTCTTTAAACATAGTGATATTGCCTTAAGAATGGGAGTGAGATACCATATCCTTTGGAGAAACACACATCGCTTTTTTTTCTGACTTCTGGCTTTTAAATACCTCCTAGTTTGGATTTTAATATATTTGACATTAATATCATAACAGGTCTAGGTTTCTCCCTGCCATTTAAGAAATAAGGAATGGCTTTTATTTTTCCTAAGTCAAATTCAAACAAGATGATAAGGATATGATTTTAGCAGTTTTAGAAACTGTCTCCCTCTACTCCAAATATGTGACCCCAGCACCAGCAGGGACGGGGGTTAGACGGTCATTGTGTCACAAAGGGTAGGCTTTTTGCATCCACTAGAAGTCTATAAGCTTCACCTCTCTGCCATTTTCAGCTAAGCAGGAAACTCCACAGCTCATTGTACTCATTCCTCACTGATGGGTAACAACCATCTCACTGAGAAAGAAAGAAATGGAGGCTGCTAACAGTGGCCTATCTGGAGAGAAGAGAGAACAGAGAAGAGAGAAGAGGAGAATGAGAGAGAGAGAGAGAGAGAGAGAGAGACAGAGACAGAGACAGAGACAGAGACAGAGACAGAGACAGAGAGACAGAGACAGAGAGAGAGAGACAGAGAGAGGAGACAAGCCTGTCTGTCACTCCTAGATCTTCAGATCCAAATCAACATTGTGTGTGTGTGTGTGTGTGCGTGTGTGTGTGTGTGCATGCGTGTGCATGTGTGTGTGCGTGTGTGTATGCGTGTGTGTGTGCGTGCGCGTGTGTGTGTGCGCGCGCGTGTGTGAGTGTGTGTGTGTGTGTGTGTGTGTGTGAGTGTGTGCATGAGTGTTGTTAGTAAGCATTTGTTGGATTTTTTTTTTTTCCTGTAAGTGCTGCCTTCTGCCTCGTCACTACAGATACTTCCTATTGGGAACTTTTAATCACATGTATGATGTAGAATTAACAAAGAGACTGAACATTTTTCAACACAGCTTTCAGAAATGAAGGAGCTATAGCCACTAGAGATAGCCATTCTAACTGGGCCACTGTGTAGCGATAGTTTTACTACCAATTGATCCACTAACCACATGGGCCTTCAGATGTGGGGTTTGTTTATATAACCAGTAGCAATGAACAGGCATTCCCACTTAGGAATACAGGCAGTGCTGCCAAGTTATTTTGAGAACTGCTATCTCTGTAGACCCCAATGGCTACTGAGTGTTTCCACATTTTGATCTTAACATGTTTCAAAAGTAGAATGCCTCCTATTAAAGAGCTAGCACCTTGGTTTTGGTTTGTTTTTAATGGTGTGAGATAAACAGTGAAAGAAATAAAAACAGCCATAAAGGGAAAAAACCCTGAAATTATGTGAAATACTGTGATAGAAGTGGCCTTGCCCACTATATGCGATGCTGACGTTCTGTATTACACTCCAGTATCTCTGTGTTTACTCTTTCATGTTGTCTTCTCAGCATCCTTCCCTTCCCCAGGTCTTTCTCCACATAGTCAGACATGAAACCACTTTCAGGAACACAAATTTTCTTAGGACTGAGGCCAGAAAAGAGGAAGTTTAAGCCTCTGTTCTTGGCCTAGGACACATGTTGATTCTATAGAATGAATGAGGGAAGAGATGCCAGTAACTTCCCTTCACACCAGCACTTATACGTGAAGTCATCTCTCCTGTCGGCTGTTCAACATTTTCTTGGAGGGGGTTGTAAACCTCAGAGGGTTATTGAGAGTTGCATGTGAGGAGATGTGGAGGAGGAAACTGAAATTGAGGAGTGTAGAATATGCAGCTATTCTGAATACTCTAGAAGCATCATGTCCAGGCCAAAGGTCACAAGAGTATTTCCAAATCAGGGTAGCATATATAATTATACAAACCATGTGTCACTCATGGTTTATAAAGTGAAAACATCCCATCCTGGTTCAACAGTGACTTTACAATAATCACTGACAGCATTTTAAATAATATCATTTCTTTAAAAAATTTTTTCATTGGGGCTAGAGAGATGGCTCAGCAGATAAGAGCACTGACTGCTCTTTCAAAGGTTCTGAGTTCAAATCTCAGCAACCATATGGTAGCTCACAACTATTCATAATGAGATCTGATGCCCTCTTCTGGGATGTCTGAAGATAGTTACAGTGTCCTTACATATAATCAATCAATCAATAAATAAATAAATAAATAAATAAATAAATCTTTTTAAAAACAAACATTTTCATTAATTCTCTGAGAATTCCATGCAGTATGTTTTTTTTAAATTTATTTATTATTATTTTCTTTATTACATTTCAAATGCTATCCCGCAAGTTCCCTATACCCCACCTCCACCCCTGCTCCCCTACCCACCCACTCCCACTACTTGGCCCTGGCCTTCCCCTGTGCTGGGTCATATAAAGTTTACAAGACCAAGGNNCCTCTCTTCCCAATGATGGCNGATTAGGCCATCTTCTGCTANATATGCAGCTAGAGACTCGAGCTCAGGGGGTACTGGTTAGTTCATATTGTTGTTGCACCTACAGAGTTGCAGACCCCTACAACTCCTTGGGTACTTTCTCTAGCTCCTCCATTGGGGGCCCTGTGTTCCATCCAATAGCTGACTGTGAGCATCCACTTCAGTGTTTGCCCAGCACTGGCATTGCCTCACAATAGGCCGCAATATCAGGGTCCCTTCAGCAGAATCTTGCTGGCATGTGCAACAGTGTCTGGGTTTGGTGGCTGATGATGGAATGGATCCCCGGGTGGGGTAGTCTCTGGATAGTCCATCCTTTCATCTTAGCTCTAAATTTTGTCTCTGTACCTATATCCTTTCATGGGTANTTTGTTCCTTATTCTAAGGAGGAATGAAATATCCACATGATGGTTATCCTTCTTGGTTTTCCTGTGTTTTGCAAACTGTATCTTGGGTATTCTAAGTTTCTGGGCTAATATCCGCTTATCAGTGTGTCCCGGCCTGCGGGGCACTTTACTCCATGGTCCTTGAGGGGGATCACAAACCTAGAGAGAAATGGAAATAAAGAAAGAGATGGAGACCATGCATGTTTGTCATAGTCTCTTTTACTAAGGGGAAATACTCAGGTTAAATACAATTTGGAGAGGGGTTAGGGGAATGATCAAAGGTATACAGTGAGAGAAATAATTGGGAAGAGTTATTTGCAAGTCTAATACATTTAGTGATTCATCTAGGGTCCTTGGCACCACTGCCCTGGGACATAGGGCGGCTTATCTAAGAGTCCTATCTCAGAGTCGGGATCCTCCTAACAGTTCAAGGTGACAGCTCTGGGCAGCTCTGGAATGTGAGAAGACTCCCTCAGTCCTTGATGTCTGTTTAGGTCTTGCTGGTTCCCAGGAGTGGCCTTGCAGAGAGAGGGGGGGGGAAGGGCTCTTGACAAAGAACTGTGTGGCTCTTAGCTGCATACTGTGAAAACACCTGGGCTGCGGGATGCCCTGGGTGTAAGATGCCTGGGCTTTCTCAACCTGGTCTCTGACGTCAGTGAGTGCATATCTAGTGACTTCTTTTGTGATTGGGTTAGGGTTAGGGCAGTATGTTCTGAACATACCCCCACTCTTTCCTGAAACACCTCTCAATCTACCCATATGTCCCCAATTTTGTGTTTTGTTTTACATAGTATAATTCATGCTGCTCATATATTCCTGGGCATGGGGCCATTCACAGGAGTGTGTATGACCTACCAGAGACTATAACCATAAAGAAAAACGTCTTTCCCTCTCTGATAAGCCATCAGTTGTCAATAGCTCCTCAGTAAGGGGTTGCTATAATGTCAACTGTCTTGATCCTGGGCAGGTCTTGTGCGAATGACTGTAGCTGTGGAACACCATTTATTAATGTCACTATTTTGGTTCAGTGGCATACATTAATATACTGTTAAATTAAAGGGGAAAATTAACAGAGTCATGCAAAATGCAAGTGTTATTATATACCAGCTACTTCTCCGGTAAAATGACACAGATAGATATGTTCATTTTGGCTTATCCTTGAACAGTCCTGGTGATGGGGAGGTTATCATTTTGAACAGGTCACAGAATTAGAATTCTTTGAAACCTGCTTCTCTGAAACTTTTACTCAGAGATTGTAATTCATCTGTTGACATCAGCATTTTCCGAAAACACATGCCCTCAGAGTGCCAATTTTATGAATGTTGAGAGGCAACTTTTAAAGGGAAACTGGGATTTGATTATCAAGTAGAATGGAATTCTTACCTTAAACATAAGGGCATTGGCTATCTCAGTGCTAGCCTAGAGACTTCTCTAAGCCTTTAGGAGTATACTGGATTCTGTGACTCTCCAAGTGGGATGAGCTAATGTACTCGTGGGCTCACCTCATCACTATTTTCCTAAAAAGCATTTCTCAAGATTAATAGTCCATCCAACAGACAATGCTTATAGAGATAAACACAAAATAAATCCACTTTTCCTTGTTGAATGGCTCTTCAAAGAGCTAAAAATAAACAATAATAATAATAATAATAATAATAATAATAATAATAATAATAATAAAGTTCCAAATATAGGCTAAATCACCTAGTTTTCCTAGAGGCTGAGCCTGTAGTGTTTTGAAACCTCAGCAGCCTCCTAGCTCCTTTCCCAGGGCCGTCTCGATGCTTTCCCTCTATAGCTGAGTGTCAGATTTGTAGTTTCTACTGACTGTCCCTTCCCTGTGGTTTATATTCTGTACCCATAGATAGGGAAAGTCATGGTTTACCAATATCACTGTCACTTTTGAATCAAATGTAATATATTTAAAGCACTATGTAAGTGTTACTGGCTGTGGGTTGTTTTTGTCTCTTGGGTTTTTTCCCTATGTCTTGCCTTCACACCCAGATTCCAGAACATACACTCACATGCACACATCTTTGTGTGTGTGTGGGGGGGGGGAGCACATGTACATCTGTGGCCAGTGTTTGGATTTCAGGTTTAGTAAGATCTGTGGCAAAGCAGATCTTCCAGGGATGTGTACATCAGAGAGCTGGCTGAGGGGAGCAGCCACTGTGGAAGGAAGGGGGTCTGCAGGCTGTAGTGAGCATTTTGATGTTCTTAAATGATTGTCAGCCACACTAGAATGGAAGTTTTGGAGGCTGGAGACAGGAGGGCTTCAGGCTCAAAAATTGCCAACTGCCAGGAAATGAGTCGTTGATTAATATATCTGTGAAAGATTGCAGTTAGTAATTTTCAGAAAATAAGTTCTCCTTGTAGATAAAACAAAACATGACAAAACATGATTATACATCTATAAAACCTGGAAAACTTGGATTAATGCCAGTACACATGCCACAAGAAAAATATTCCCTCTGATTATAAACTGACAAGTTGACTTGGTGCCAAGATAGTGAGCAGATGATTTTCAGCTAGAACAGAGCCTGCATCAAAGGTACAGCAGCTCTTCTAGTCTACTTTTCATGATGACTTAAGATACCTTTTGAAATGAGAATGTATACAGTCAGTATTTAGCAGCTCTTGTTGGGAATCTGAATTTACACTCCAATCCTGGTTTTCAGGGTCCACTGGAACAAATAAGCTTTGCCTTGCAGAATGGAGTCCAGGTTACCTAGAATGATAGATGGTTCCTTCCACTGTTACCTATGGTTGAAACAATCCCCACGAGGCTTGTTAGTCATCTATCTGGACACTTCCTTTACCATTTCCTAACAGCAGCGACCAGTGGGGCAGGTTTGAACTTGAGCTCAGGCCCCATCCCCAGGATGTCCCAGTAATGTTTATAAAGACTAGGCACAAAACTCAGAGAAACAGTATGTAAAGCCATTGCTTCCTATCAGAAATTAGGAAATAAAACAGAATTATAAGTCAGAAAAAAAATACAATTTGAAAAGTATATCTTTTAAAATATTTTTAAATTTTGTATTCATTGTTTGAAAGCTTTATACATCTATATAATGAAATTTTGATCATATCCATCTATCACTATCTCCTCCCCACTGTCCCTAGTGCCCCCACCATATCTCCCAATTTCATGTCCTCCTTTCTTGTAGTTGTTAATAATCTTGAGTCTACTCATACCCCCCATATATACTTGAGTATGTGGCCAACCTCCAAGCCATGACCAGCGTCTATGCCACAAAAGGAGACTATCTCTCCCTGTCAACAGCTATCAAGTATCAAGAACTCCTCCACCAGGGGTGGGGCCTTCAGCCTCCTTCCCCATCCATGCTGGAATTTTGACTGACTTGATCTTGTGCAGGGAACCACAGCTGCTATGTGTTGATGTGTGCAGCAGCCATGCCATGTCTGGAAGTCAGCATTTCATAGCTCTCTTTGACACCTGTCCACTCTTACATTCTTTCCAACCCCTCTTCCAAGATGTTCCCTGAGTCTTGGAAAGGCTGATGTAAATAATCCATCCACAGCTAGGCATTCACAGTTAATAAAGTGGTCTTAGTGTAATTCTTCAAAAAGTTCAACTTGGCTTTTCTTCACCTTACACAGGTTTTTCAGCACTTAAAATCCCCTTGATGTTTGTTGGGTTAACCTCTTTGTTTATAGATGTCCCTCTCCTCACTGAAGAGCTACCTATATTGCTCTTCACAATGCTTGTCCCCAGGGTGACCCTTCCACCATCAGAATGCAACTTCTCTCTTATCTGGAGTAGCTCCATGACAAAGTTAAAAGCTTCAGGCTTCTGGGGTAAGTTTGCACATGAAGCCAGTCTTTGTGGGAAATTGTCCTCTAAGCTTCTGACCATTGTATTCCACAGTCTCAGTATGGTTATACCATGTCTCCTTTACTCAAAGGCCTCAAGGTGAACCTAGTGAATATTTGAATGCATGGTGTTTTGTTTTGCTTTGCTTTGTTTTGTTTTGTTTTGTTTTGTTTAGACAGTGTTTCTCTGTGTAGCCCTGGAACTTGCTATGTTGAGGATGCTGGCCTCAAAGTCACAGAGATCCACCTGCCTCTGCCTCCCACTGCTGGGATTAAAGACATGCACCACTATCCTGGGCTGAATGGTGGTATATTTTAAAAGACAAACTGTCTTACAAAATCAAGTCATGTTACACTCAAACATAATTATCAATTCTTAGTAAGTTGAAATAAGTCTCTAATTTTATGAAAGGGTGTTACTTCTTATATCATGATTAGTTTTTCCATCGAAGGGATTTATAAGTTGATTTTACAAATCAGTGCAGCTTGGACTCTCTGCACTCTCAGACAAACTCTCCTTTAATGACTGTAGTTTGTGTTCGCTGGCTCTTACAGACTTCAGCACATCATATAGTTGCCAACTAAGGTCTAATGAAACCCCTGAATACATTGAAGGATTACATGATTCATCCAAATAATGTCACCAGTGATACAGACTTATGAATCTGCTTTGGGTCATTTATCTGTTCTAACAGTATTTAGAGAAATAGGATAGAGAAGAAAACAGCACAGAGCTATAAAATAAGAAACTGATCACTCTTGTTTAAAATTTTGGTGCTCTCTAGCTGTAGATATAAATCTATATTTTATGGTGGCTCCCGTTTGCTTATAATTTAGAGCACTTGGCAGATCTATGATCAAAAATGTCAGAAACTAATGAGCACATAGTTAATTATCATTCTCTTTTGTTGTAAAATAAGAAAGGCCTAGTAGTACCTGACTTTAATTCCAGTATTCAGGAGGCAAAGGCCATCAGATCTCTGTGAGTTCAAAGCCAAACTGGTCTACGTAGTGAGATCTAGGACATCCAGAGCTACAAAGACCCTATCTCAAACAAACAAATGACCGATAAATTAAAAACAAAACCAAAGTTAATCTAATGAAATATGGGCTAATTAAATGATGCTTTTAGAGGTGAAATTATTTGATAGCATTGACCTATATTTGACCCGCCATGAGTGTCATGTTGATACCCAACAATACCATTACTTTGTTTTAGGTTTTGCTTTCTGTTGTTGTGATCCACTGTGTAATTACAGAGTGGTTTTTTTTTTTTCTTTATGACACACTATTCTCAATGGCTTCCAGATATTATTATTATACCTCATTCTGTTTTTCCTTTATGAGATGCAAAGATCTTGCCACTATCCAATTACACTGGCAAGCAAGCTTCACACCTGCTGTGACTTAATTGCATTTTTGCTCATCCAAAACGTTTATACCTCACGTGCGTTTTCAAATCATCCTCACTGTAGTGGCAATTTTCCAGTGTGGCTGCGGGAGAAAATGGCCTTTGAAATGGCGCTTTCTCTGTGGTGCTCAGGAAAGAAAGGCAGTCCATGAAGAAGAAGAACCTCAGAAGATGAGGGCAGGCTTGACGCACGGTTTCATTAATACCGGATGGCAGAAAAGGAGCCAAGTCCCAGATAATGAGGAAGGAGTTGCAATTTTTTTTAAAGCTATCTGGTGACAGGGAAAACAAAAATGACATTCAGCTGACGAATGAGTGGAGTTTGACCTAGCCTTTTGACCCTTGACAATCAATCTTACCTGCTACTTCATAAAGAATTATGGGGCTGCCACTCACATTTGACTCTGTATTTTTACTATTCCCTTTACCTTTTTTTTTTTTTTGAATACATGGTCCAAGAAGATAAATGTTTATGTTGGATATAGCAGAGGGGAGGAAATATGGGGTACTCAGAAGGGGGAAAAAAAGCTGAGAGAGGCTAGAACAGCAAGAGGACCAACCGCCATAAAATGGTTTATACATGCAATTCAGGATTGTCAGGGATATTTTTTATGTGGCCGACCAAAATAGCAACTGGAAATAACTGATGACCCTCCACACACCTTCTACCAGGGCTGGGCTCAGTGAAACCCAGAAAAGCGAAGGTGAGCACTAAGCCAACCTTCCCACCTGCCTCCCACCTCCACATACCCCAAAATGCATCCAATGAATTTTGATGAATCCATTGCCTGCTCACGAGCTCTGATTACAGCGTACACTGCAGAAAGGCTTCCAAGCCGTCATTACAAGGAAGGGTGTGCAGGCCATGAGCCGTTTTCATTATCTGTTCAAGGGATGCACTAAAGAGCCTGTGCTTGGCCCACCTTTGTGTCCACTGAGAAAGTGTAAATCTACAGGAGTGGAAAGCAGCCGGCTGGGGAGCAAGAGGAAACACCTTAGGAATAAGAGATAAGGCCTCCTTGGCATTCCGGGGGCTTTGTTTCTCTATGTAATTTCACGCAGTTTGTCTTGAGACACTAAAACAGAAGCCAGTCAGCAAGTGCAGCTTTATGGCGCTCGCCTTGTGCATAAGTTGACCGTGGGGAGTTTTTCTTGGCTTTATAGAGTCAAGATTCTCTTTCATGGCTATACTGGAGAACACAGCAAAAGCTCAGTGTCAGAAATGGGAGGCAATTTCTGACCACTCAATCCATAGCAGGACACTGGGAGTATAAAGCTATTTTCTTCATCTAGGCTAAACCAAAAGAGTCAGGTTTGCATATTAGAGATGTATGGAGTTTTGTGGTAGTCCTCATAAATAAATAAACAAACAAACACACATACACACATACATACATACATATACACATACTTCAAGGTGGGCTATATATAAATTAACTGGATTTGTATAATATTTGCAAACTTAGTCATATGATCTGGTGGCTTCTCTCTTCCTATGGAAGGAAGCATTCAGGAAAATAAAAGAACCCTGACCACTGTGTTCAAAGCAAGCCTCCTCTGCCATCTTTCTTAGTGAGCAGTTTCACTTGGCTTTGAACCATGTCACAAGCCTACGAGTTGTGACTGTCTCTGCTCACTTGCTACTAAGTCAGGGCCTCTCAGCCTTAGCCTTCATTGGTTAGCTGTCTTCGAAGGTGTTGTCCTCCTTCTGCTTGGCATAAAGTGTGTTCCTCCCAGAGTCACAAGGCTGGAAATCTGTTTATGCTCCTGGGCCCTGTGTTCATAAAGAATCTCCCCTCAAAATGGGGCAAGCTTGTTAATGGAGGGAGTGAGGTCAGTGTGCTCTTCTGACAAGCATAACTAGATGACAAAATTTATGAAGTGCTGTGTTACAAAGATGTAGTTATCTGCAGTCTATTCATATAATAAGGCCACCTGGGGCCTGTTGGCTACGTCTCTTGAATTTGGTTTCTTTCTTCACTCTTTTTTGTTGTCCAGCATTTTCTTTAGCTTCCCTTCCCTCTTCTGCCTCCTGTTCTGGGTTTCAGGGTTCTGCCTGCTGCCCTTAGCTGAGGTAAATGGGCCCTCTTCCTTTGAAGGCTCAGTGGGCCATGGATGTGACCCTGGTAACGAGGGAGAGTTGAGTGGGCCAAGAACTTGGGTTAATTATTTATAAAAATCAGAATGTGGGGTTATTTCTGAAGCATCTCAAAAATGAATTAACATTCCCAACTGAAAACCAGGTATTTGTTACAGTTTCTTCTTACATCCTGATTCTTTTTCTCTACAACCAATGGCTGTGGCCCTTTCACCACAGTTCTGTGGAGTAGGAGGAATTGTACAGCCCCTGGGAAACTCTGAGAAGCAGGAAGGCAGAGACCACAGCCCGAGTGAGAAGAAAGGTATTAAAGGAGGAACCATCAGCTTGGCCATAAAAGAATGGAACAAAGGATTTGGAAAGAAAAGGGAAAAGCATAAACAAATGTTCAGCTAAGTATGGGGATTGAAACTGGAAGACACTTACTAATAGAATTCACTGAATATGTAAAACTAGCATAGGCTAAGTAGATTGGTAAGAGGGATAAAACAGTGCATGTGTTTAGACAAGAATCAGGATCATGGCCTTTGAAAAGCCAAATGTCCCTCTGGACACCCATAATCACAAAGCCATTATCTGTCTTGAATTTTACTCTGAACCAATACTGCTAGCAAAATTGATGAAAGTAGGCTTTTCAAGCCAAATTGTTAACATGATACATTGAATATAATTTCTCCTAATAGTAGCAAAGTTGCTCCTTAGTAAAGAGCAAAATCCATAGTTCATGTAAAACTTTATATCTGTCCGTGCCACATGTAAAATGATGGGCTATTTGTACATTTCTCTCGCACAAATTTAAACTATTCCTGGGTGACTGCTGCTGTCTAACTCATGTATGCGGAGTACTGTGTTGTTTAAGAGATAGTGACAAGAAAAAATATGTAAATAATATGGATACATGAAGAAGCATGACTTGGGCAGGGGTGGTGCACACCTTTAATCCCAGAACTTGGGAGGCAGAAGCAGGTGGATCTCTAAGTCCTAGGCCAGTCTGGTCTACAGAGCAAGCTCCAGGGCCACATAGAGAAACTCATTATTGCTTGAGCTTGATTGATTGAATCTCAAAATGCCCTGTCTGTGAACATGGGGGTAAGTGTGCTTGGTAAACATGTATCAAAAAGAAATTACGTTAAAAAGAGTTAGTTCAGATAAGGAAAGGAAAGTGAAGCCACAGTACTTCCCTCTTCTACCTTGACCCCTTCCACCCATGGGAGAAGATCAGCCATTCTTCCTGTGTGAAATGGGTGGAAATGTGGAGCTTTGAGAGTCCAGCTTGTTTCATTTAACATTATGATCTCCAGTTCCATCCCCTTTACTTCAAGTAACACACTTTCTTTTTATTTACTACAGAATGAAACTCTGTTGTCTCATGCCATGCGTGAGAAAAAACTGAGTTCTCTTTACAACGGTCTCTAATATCTCCATGCTAAGTTATCTAAAATTCATTGACTTGACACTTCTTTTTTTTTTCAATTATTATTAGGTATTTACTTCATTTACATTTTAAATGCTATCCCCAAATTCCTCTATACCTCCCCCTAACACTCCCCTACCCACCCACTCCCCTTTCTTAGGCCTGGTGTTCCCCTGTACTGGGGCATATAAAGATTGCAAGACCAAGTAGCCTCTCTTCACAATGATGGCTGGCTAGACCATCTTCTGCTACATATGAAGCTAGAGACACAAGCTCTGGGGGTGCTGGTTAGTTCATATTGTTGTTCCACCTATAGGGTTGCAGACCCCTTCAGCTCCTTGGGTACTTTCTCTAGCTCCTCTATTGGGGGCCCTGTGTTCCATCCGATAGCTGATTGTGAGCATCCACTTCTGTTTGCCAGGCACTGGCTTAGCCTCACAAGAGACAGCTATATCAGGGTCCTCCTTTCAGCAAAAGCTTGCTGGTATATACAATAGTGTCTGCGTTTGTGGCTGATTATGGGATGGACCCCTGGGTGGGGCAGTTTTTGGATGGTCCATCCTTACATCTCAGCTCCAAACTTTGTCTCTGTAACCTCTTCCATGGGAATTTTGTTCCCAATTCTAAGAAGGGGTGAAGTGTCCACATTTTGGTCTTCCTTCTTGAGTTTCATGTGTTTTAAAAATTGTATCTTGGGTATTCTAGGTTTCAGGGCTAATCTTATCAGTGAGTACATATTATGTGAGTTCTTTTGTGATTGGGTTACCTCACTCAGGATGATACCCTCCAGATACATTCATTTGCCCAAGAATTTCATAAATTCATTGTTTTTAATAGCTGAGTAGTATTCCATTGTGTAAGTGTACCACATTTTCTGTATCCATTCCAGCTTCTGGCTAGTATAAATAAGGCTGCTATGAACATAGTGGAGCATGTATTCTTATTACCAGTTGGAACATCTTCTAGATATATGCCCAGGAGAGGTATTGCTGGATCCTCCAGTAGTACTATGTCCAATTTTCTGAGGAACCACCAGACTGATTTACAGAGTGGTTTTACAAGCTTGCAGTCCCACCAACAATGGAGGAGTGTTCCTCTTTCTCCACAACCTCGCCAGCATCAGTTGTCACCTGAATTTTTGATCTTAGCCATTCTGACTGGTGT
>NC_034605.1:21688080-21700433 GCF_900095145.1 Mus pahari | reverse complement strand
ACTTTAGATCCATATCCTGCTTTTCTGGTGTGATAGTGTATCCAGGACTTGCTATGATGGGAGAGTCTGATAATGCCAAATAACCTTGGTTTCTGTTGCTTCTGTTCTTATGTTTACCTCCTGCCATCTGATCATCTCTAGTACTCGCTGTCCTCCATATATCTGATTGGATCCTGTCCTTCCTATAATCACAGTTGATTCAGGACTTCTCAGAGTCCAGATTTCTCTGTGATTCTTTGATTGTGGGCTCCTGTGTACCTGAGATTCTGGGTGTGTCTGAGTTCTTGGCAGTCAAGCTCCTCTGAGACACTCTAACACTAGTGTGACCCAGCTTCTGTTATCCTGGGATCCTGTTGTCCTAAGATCCTGGGTGTGTTACAGTGTGTGGAAATGGTGTCTCCTTTGAGGACCATGGAGTTGTCTGGTCTGTTTGAAACCAAGGTAAACCTGAACTGATTAAAAGGAACCTGAGCCTCTGGTCAGGAAAGGCTCTGGTGTCCTTGTTCCTGCTGTCACAGACCTGTCACTATTGGATTGGAGCACCTATTGTATTTCACGCACCAGTGATCCTAAGATCACTTGGGCAGTTCGCTAGGGACTGTGGAGGTGTCAGCCGAATAAGTGCCCTAGGTGACCTGGTCCTGGTGCAGACCGGAAGGGATTTGTGCCCCTGGTCATGCTGGTTCTCTGCTTCCCTAGTGCTGTCTCAGGTCCCGTGGGCGATTGGGTTGGAGCAGAAGTTGTGTTCCACTCACCAGTGATCCTAAGATCGCTTCTGCAGTCCGCTAGTGACCGTGGGGGTGTCCACCGAATCCGCGCCCTAGGTGACCCGGTGCTGGTGCAGACTGGAAGGGGATTGTGCCCATGGTCAGGCCTATTCTCTGCTTCCCTAGTGCTGTCTCAGGTCCCGTGTGCGATTGGGTTGGAGCAGAAGTTGTGTTCCACTCACCAGTGATCCTAAGATTGCATGGGCAGTCCTCTAGGGACTGTGGGGGTGTCTGTCCACTCTGCACCCTAGGTGATCCAATGCTGGTGCAGACCAGAAGGGATTTTTGCCCCTTGACTTGACACTTCTTTGTAACACATTATTGAACTTATTTTTCAAAACAAAAAACAAACAAAAAACAAAAAACTTGTGTGAATTAATTAAACATTTTTTTTCTCTATTAACAATATTTCTGGGCACTGGAATGTATTAGAAGTTATAAAAAGGAATCCTGGTTCCTGTCTTCGAGAATTGCACCTTACTGACATTAGCCCTTCACACTTCATTGGTATTAACTAGAAGATGACAACACTAATACCCCTTCTCATCTCAGTGGAAGCCCACTTCTTTACACAGACGTTTACTAAAATAGCTTAATGAAAACGCGATAACACAGGCTTAAGAAAGTTTAAAATTGTGCTTACAATATTCTGTTTAGTAATGGAACATTTACAGTTTTATCATGAAGATTAAAGCTGTTCATTTAACCTTTCATATTCATAAAGCACAAGAAAAACGTAAAGCTCTTTGATCTTCATGAATTATGGGGACTCTAGAATTAATAACTATATCCTCTGTTTTAGCCAACAACTTTAAAGTGTTCCTTGAAAGCAAGACACCATGTCTTAGTCATAAAATGTATTCATAAGACACACATTTTCCACTTACAGCATCTAAGTAAGCCACCATCTTCACTCCTCTTCCTCTCCCTCAATATAATCTATTCCTTAAAATGCAAATACAGTTATTGTCTTAGAGTGAATATTCTGATCCTCCAGCTCCAGTCTGTAGCATCTCTCTAGACCTCCTCCACTGCTTCCCAGAAGTTCCCACTGCACGATGTTTGCAAACCCTGTTCCTCCTGTTTGGAGTCTACATCCTCCTCACCACAGAGTCTCACTCCAGTGCCAGGGCCACTCCGGATACTTCGAGTCTGCATGGATGACTATGGAGCTCATGTTCTTCCTCCTCATCTATTCAGAGCTCCAGGAGAAGATGTTCTATGCCTGGTTTTGTTCACTGTTATTTCTCCATTGACTGCTCCACCTCTGCCAAAAACTGAATGAGATAATAACTGAATTAATTAATTAATTAATTAACTACTGGGAATTTAACCCTAACATGCTCTGGAATCTAAGAATACAAGAACAATAATTACAGCCTCAGAAACCTTGATTATAAAATATATCTGAAAGAAAGTCTAAGTCTGTTTTGCCTATGAAAGAGTTAAATTGAATATAAATTAAGAAGAAATGTTAGTAATTAGCATAAAATCTATGATAGAAGTCTTACTTAAAGTGCATTCTTTAGTATTGGTGGTTAATTATATTTTCATAGTAGATTCTCTCTCTCTCAGGCACACACACACACACTCACAGACACAAAGAACACTTTTTCTGACTGACTCCAGCATACTTCAAGGAAGGCAGACACTTTGTCAAGTAAGCCCTCAGCCATTCCTAAGGAGCCACAGCCATCACTAAGGAGATCACATCCAACATGATGGTTTGAATGAGAATAGTCCCCATACTCTCTTAGATTTGAATACTTGAGCCTCAGTTGATGGAACTGTTTAGTATGGCTGTGATGCAGGAGGCATGTCACTCAGAGGTTGGCTTTGAGATTTCAAAACCCCACACCATTTCCAGTTAGCTCCTTCTCTGCTTCTTGCCTATGACTCAGATGATGTAAGCTCTCACCTACTGCTCCAGAGCCATTACTACCAGACACTCCAACATTATAGTCATGGACTCTAGAACCATGAGCCACCAACCATGCTTTCTTTTATGTTTCTCTGTTCACAGCAATAGAAAAGTGACAAGTCATCCACCTAAACTAAAATACCCATCCAACTAAACCACCCATCACCAGACCACAGCCATGACTACAGACCACAGCCAATCCTGTCCAGACATGCTAGGCAGGCAGAGGTACCTGCAGCTCCCGGACTGTTAACACGCTCACAATGGTGACCATCCCACTCTTTGCAGCTGTTTACATATCCAACTTGTGCTGATGAGTAAGTTAGGTAGATGAAATGGAGTTTTAAAAACATTTATTTTTACAACTTACTGTGGACTTGGGGAAACAATCGTATGGCTTTGCTTTAAACTGAGCTACTCTCTTGCTGCTACTCAAATCAGAAAGTAAGAAAAGAAGTTGTTGTTGCCTGGGCACACACAGTCGCAGACAAGGGCAAGGGTAGCATTCACACCTGCCTTGTTAAGTCCAGACTTGTAAACGTGTACACGCTAACAGAAACTTCTAGTAATCACTTTAGGTCCAAAGCAGTCCCCCTGTGAAGCTTCTTGGCCACGTGAGTGAGATCCTGTCCAGTCTGTTCACTGGCCTTCCAGGGGGTGATGTGTTCATCTTCAACATAAATTTTACACATTTCTCCACCTTCTTAAATAACTAGCACACCTTGTCAACCAATTTGTTGATATAGAGACATTTGGATCTACCTAGAGAGAGAACAACAACAAAAAAATAATTAATAGACACCAATCCCTGATGTGTGTCCACAGCGTTTGCTATCGTGTGAAGATTCTGAGACATACCAACAACAAGTAGAAATATGTCAGTTTCCCAGCTGGGGCCCAGCAGAGAACTAGCACTAAATAGATAATGAGGGGCTAGAATTTTTCAAGTTTGGTATGGGCTTCATGCATCATTGAAAACTGAATTCTAAGTCTTGGGAATTGGCTACACGAGCTGGCAGTTGCATAAAGCCAAGCTGTGCTGAGGTTCCATTGTCCTGAGTTTGCACAGTACCTGTCTGCAGGTCCTCACTCAGCTCCTCTGCTGTTGGCTAGGACACTGTGGCAGGAGAAGCTTAGAAAATTCTCAGCAAGGGAGATAGGGCAGCAAGCTTGATTAACTTAGCAGGATCTCAATTGCTGCAGGCAGCTTCCTTCTGGGCATGCTTTTTGCTGCCAGACAGTTGGGGCCTTTTATCCTGCCAGCCAGGAGACAAAACCTCCCCAGCAACCATGGCCTGCCTTTGCAGTGGTCCTTCAGAGCTGGCCTGCTTCTGACTATGTAGCCAAGTCTAGCATCCCAGCCTAAAGGCCAACCACACTGGTGAGAACCAAACCTGCGACTGCTCCGTAATGAGCAGCTAAGGCACTGATAATATTCTTAAAGGCCAGTGTGCAATGCTATCCTTCATCAAAATGTCATGAGAAACACAGGCTATAAAACTTTAAAGTGTCTCTATGGCACAACTAAACAGTGAATTAAACAACGTCAAATAACGCAGAGACCAGAATTCGGTTAAATGCAGAGGAAATGTGCCAACTAATAGGTGATATACCAAGATGGCCAAAGATCAGAGAGGTAGTGGAATCCTGGAGGGAAGAACCAGGGATTTTGGAAGGTGTCTCCAAATGCTAAGCATCTCATAGAGAAACTGCCATGTTGGGAGAACTAACAATCAAGACGCTGTACCTGTGACTGAATGCTGAGGCTGGGGACAGCCATCACCCTTAGCCCTCACTTCACCTCTGCCTAAGTTTACTAGGACAGCTGTACTGAAGCATTTCTGACTGGGTGTCTAAAACCAGAGAAATTATTCTCCTGCAGGGTTGAAGGCAAAACTCCAATGAGGTGTTAGCAGAGTTGGTTCTGAGAGACCATGAGGGAAGAATGTATTCCCGGCTTCATTCTGGGTTGTGGGTAACTACTTTTCTGCCTTGTCGCTCCATATTTTATTTCCTTATGAGACCATCAAGCGTTGGGTTAAGGCCACCTGGTGACTGCATATTTATTCACTGTGTTCTTGAAAGGCCCCAGAAGGCTTATGCCGCCAAAGGTCATTTTTCTTTGAGTACTGTTTTTTGTGTTTGGTTATTTGTTTGTTTGGTTGGTTGGTTGGTTGGTTGGTTGGTTGGTTGGTTGGTTGATTGATTGGTTGGTTGGTTAGCTGGCTGGCTGGTTGGTTGGTTGGTTGGTTTACATTTTAGTTTGGGTATTTTGGTTTTGGTTTGGTTTTAGTTTTAAGGTTTTGCTTGCTTGTTGGGGGTTTGCTGTTGTTTTGATTTGCATTTTGTTTTGTTTTGTTTTGTTTTGTTTAAGTAAGCTATGCAGCTTTGGCTCTTCTGAAACTCAATATGTGGAGCAGGCTGGCCTTGAACTTCCTGAGATTTGCCTGCCTCTGCCTCCTGGGTGCTGGGATAGAATGTGTGCGGTACAACACCTATTTGTAGTACTGTCTTTGATTTCACAGGGACACTGTGCCCCCTTTCTATTTTGATGAAACACTGTGCAGAGTAGTTTTGCTTTCATGATTCCCAACCCTCCACAATTGTCTCTCTGTGATGTCAGTCACACCAGAGACCAGCCGGATGTTTTAAGCATCCACTTAATAATTTGAGGATTCATTCTCTACCTACCCTGTAGAATTTGGATGGATACCATTGTAGGGATGTTAGTTTCAATCATTTCAGGGTCATCTGCCATCATAAATAAGTGATGGTATTCTGTACACTACCCCTAGTAAATCACGCCATCCAGAACTGGACTCAAATATCCCCTATAGGATCTGTCTGCCCTGCATACAGGCGATCCTAAACTACCTTTGTTTGAGGTTCCATTTTTTTGTTGATTGCATTAAGTTAGACCAACCCCATCATTTTGTTTACTCACTGTTGCTCACTGTCATCAGAATCTGTAAGGCATTATACTGTGTGTCCTGCTGTTCCCCTGCTACCCATGAGTCCTTATTCTGAACCAGAAGGCATTGTGTTGTGCCCTGGTGTTACCCAAGGATCCTTATTCTAAGAGTTCTACAGAAGCATGTGTGAATGTGTGTGCACAAGCATGTGTATGCATGTGTGTGCCTGTGCCTCTCTGTGAGTGTGTGTTTAAAAATTGGTTGCTAACTGTTCTTCATTCTATGTTGTCTTGTTCGGCTCATCTCAGCACTCACAGCTCAGCGTGCACTTGTTGCATTCTCAGTCTGTCAGCCATTGTCTTGGTAGTCATCCCCTCTCTGCCCTCCCTCCAGCCACTAATGAAAATGTTGACTACGACACAGATAAGCACAGGTCTTCCAGGCAGTGCCTGGGGGAGTTCCCTCTGCTCTCCATGCAACCACTTGATTCAGGTGTCCTCTGGATTTGTTCCCTGAATTCCAGGATTTTGTGAGGCCACCAGAGCCCCCATCTTCAACCGCATGCTAAGACATGTGTGAGAGATGTCAGCAGTTCTCCTCAAATCCAATTTATTCATATCTTCCCCCAAATTTGCTAAGCTAGTTAAGAATGAGAAAGTATGGCATTCCTCCTATGGGTTTGTTCCTACTTAACACAGACACAGCTTTGTCCATGTCTAAACAGTTAGAACCACTCATTTATACATAAGCTCTACATTTTACATGAGCATACAGTTCATTTCTCCAGAATTTTCAGAAACTATCTTTTTCCCTGTTCTAAAATTTTCCCACCTTCTTGATTATAGACCCCAATTCCCTGTGCAAATTCAAAAGTTATGACACTTTGAACTGGAGTAACCCAAAGACTGTCACAAACCCTAGAGCATAGTTCTTCCGAGAGCGAGCAGCTAAGACCAAAAGAGGAAGAGCAGACTAGACTATGGATCCTTCAAGTGGCATTCATTTTCCCCATCTTTGTGCCTTTATAGATTTTGTCCCAAAACCAAAATTGTTGAGCAACACTAACATTGGAATATTAGAAGACTGGAAAGAAGACATTCTAGGTAACCCATATTTGTACTGAATTTAATACAAACCATTCCTGACTTACAATGGTTTGAATTATGATATTTGATTTTTATAATGGTACAAAAGCAGCACATACTCAGAAACCAGGTTTCAGATTTTGAATCTTAACATTTTCCCCCAAGCTATCAATATACAATATCATACCCTCTTTCAATGCTAGGTAGCAACAGAGAGTTTCAGCAACCAGCCAGCCAGAGATGGTGGAAGGTGGAGGCTTTTCAATAACTTATACGAGCTATTTAATGCTTCATTGCTAAATAGTCCCTGTGTTCAATGATCTTGCCCAACAGTAAGCTAATGTTAATCTTTTGAGGTTGTGGAAGCTAGGCCAGACTGAGTTGTGCTATTCAGTAATTTAGGTCTGTTGCCTTTTCTATTTAACAGAGGGCTTATTCGGGTATACCATAATATCATAAATGTCATCTCTGCTTAGTTCTCTGTCTATTTATATATGTGTTACACATATATACACATATGTGTGTGCATCTATGTGTGTCTGCATATATATATAGCTATATCTGTGTGCATCCCATGTTGACACAGCTTCATTCTTGATTGTTTGCTGATTCTCAGTGAAATTCTAAGCCTTTTGAAGATAAATAGTATATTGTATCACTCTTTGGAAGTGCCACAGTGATTGGTCTGGCACAAGACACACAGACTTTCCATAAGTGCCAGCTGTCTTCACGTGAAAGAAACAATGAGAATCAATAGACTAGAGTCAAATCTGAATGACATTTTTCATAAGGAATGTGAGTCCCTATGTCCTTTCTTCTTTTGTAGCTTGAGCATTTGTCAGAGCCCTTTTCAGCCACACTGCATTAAGTAATTGCAGAACTGCATACATAGGAGGCATGCAGTAACTACAAAGTAATGGCTAACCGAAACCTAGAGGATTACATATGAGTTCTATCTGGCTACATGCTCCGCCTAGCAAAACTTGAGCTGGATGGTACATTAATAGGTTGATTTCTGAGACCCATTCAGAGTTTTCTAGCAGTTGTTTCGAGATGAAACCTGTTTGACAAGTTCCTAAATGAATCTGTGATTGTTGGGTTGGTCACATTAAACAACCACTACTCTTGCACCCTGCTCCTAAGACTAGTGGTTGGTACTACGGAGACATGGCGCCAACAATCAGCTTTGCATTGCTATTGTTCCACTGGCTAATGTATAAGGGTGGATAGAAACACACATCATTCACAGGCTACCATTGTTCTTCCTGTATCTTTGTATAATGCCTCACACTTGCAGCTGTTGGAAGGTGCAAAAGGAATTGAACGTATGGGTTTAACAAGGTGGAGTAATGTCTTGGAGATTAGATTGACTCTCCTTCCTTGGTCATCATGGGAGTAAACCCCAAAGACTGCCCGTGACAAGCAAGATATCACAAAACACACATAGCATGACTTGGTCTCTTCAAACTGTAGACACTGGATCTTTTGTAAGAAAGGAAGAGAGAAGCTAAATTAATTCTAGAGAACTACTTCTCCAATACTTCCCAGAAAAAAAAAAAAAAAGAACTGAAGAAGTGTAACTCACATAGAACCTGGCTCAGGTCTCTCTTATTTCTGTGAACCAGGAAAATCATAAACAAGGCTGAGATCAAAGCAAAAGGTACAAAGGCAATCTGCAAATCAGGGAAATGCACGTTCACCTGGAGGCTGAATGAGCATTCTGCCCACAAGGTGGCTGGGCATTTATCACAGCTGGAGGCAGGCAGCTCAGCAGCTTGGAGGATGAGTAGGGCTGACACAGGACAAAGGTTGGAAGCTGATAGAAATAAAACTGGGCATATATTTTGTTAAATCCATTGGGGTGTCTAGGTAGGAAGGCAAGCTGGTTCCTTGAGTATTTCTCTGACCTTGCAAGGTGTTGTTAAATTGCAGGAAAGCATTCCTTCTGGCAGACCCAGCTCCCAACAAGATGTCTGCATGGAAATCTGTCTCCTGTCAGCAAACCTTCAATGCCGAAGGGGATTTTTCTTCTCTTTGGAACAGAATGAAGCTATTTACCTTTTTAAAATTACTAAAATTGTTGTATTCAACCCTATTCTTCTTTTGTTTCAATTCACTTTATCCCAAATAAGTAATTAGATTAATTTATGTAACTCACTCTTTATGTCATACAAACCCCTTTAGTGATATTTATCTATTCTCAAATGTGGCTCAGCATGTCAAAAACTAGAAGCAAAGAGAACGAACCCATGTTGAAAATCTTCAAAGGTTTGGAACGTAAGCATATCTTCATTTTTAAAAAAAAAAAAAAAATTAAAAGATAAATAACAAAATAAAATAGTTTCAACATAAATGACAGACTGGAATGTGCTTTTAACATACAGAGAAATCTTATAAATCAACATTGTTGAGGTTGGTCCCTTACTCTGTATTGTAATGCTAAGTGTGGGCCCCCAAGACCTGGACTCTGCATGTAGACTCAAGTGACTCTGCGCCTAGATTATTTAAGATTGATAAATAACAGATGCCAACAGCCAATAACTAGTGACCCTGCTCCTAAATTATTTCTGATTGATTAATACAAATGCCAACAGCCAATAGCCAGGCAGAAGAGACATGGGTGGGGTTTAGGTTTCATGGGCTTGGGGTTGGAGGAGGACCATGAGGAGGAGAAGAAGGTGCAGAGGAGAAGGAAAAGCCTCAGTGGTTAGGTAAGTCATAAAAACTTGACCCTGAGGGCTGACCAACTGGATTGTCTCCAAATCAAAATGCATTTAATTAAAATGTGTTTCTGTTGTGTTTAGCTCATAAAGTGAAAGAAGAAACTCAGAACAGCCCTCTGTGTTGGGCTTCATTAACAAGAGGGCAGGACAAATCCGACTGTTACACTGTGGGGCTTTCACTGCTGTGAAGCAAGGGTCTGGATATCCCTAGATGCTTTAGCTTTCTATGATTAGCTATAGTGCTCAAGACTGAATTTTTGAGATTTTCAGTTGTCATATTTACATGAGGAGATGACTACAATACCCCCCTCTTCCCTGTGCAGTTGTGGTGATAAGACACACATGCAAGTGCAACCTAGAGAGAAATGCATACTGTAAATTGGTGGTGTTACACTTCTCTGAAAATGTAGGGTTATAAACAGGTCTTCACTAATGGTCTTCAGTGTGCTAAGAACACTTGAAGCCTGATGCCTTGCGTTCTCATATACATGATTTCCACTGAATATTTGTAAAAGAAAAAAGAAATGAGCTAAATATGCTCTTAGAAAGCTTCCAAAGATTTTTTTTCCTTTGGAATAGAACAGTAAATTCATTAACCACACTAGAAGAACAGACCTAATTTCCTTTGTTTAGAGAATAACCCTTATTATGATTTTTAATTTATTTCTTTTTCTCTATAGTTACATAATATTAGAGACAAATGCTACACTTGTGAATTCAGTCCCTTAAATCTTAGAAATGTAAAGGATATTTGAAATTTTCATGCTTCTAACAAACAGAAACCAAGTTCACAAACAAAGAGCACATTAAATGAACCAGAACTTCTAGTTAGTAAGTAACCACTTAGCATTGTTGAAAGTAAAGTCTTGTTTGTGTATAAAAGCACCTATCACTGATGAGTCTAAGGCAATGACCTTAGAACAGTAGTAATAGCATAAACCCATGAAGGAGATAATCCTATCATTCTTTGGGGAGCTCTCATTATTTATCAATGTTACCAGAGCCTTATTCCTGTTCTTCTAATACCCTTACAGGTAGATACCATTTAGCATGCTTATGAATGAGGAAATCTAACACTTAGTAACTGTTAAAAGACTTAAGCTTAGGTCTCCATAGCCCACATTCCCTCCCCTTATATCTCCCTACCACTGTTATCACACTGCTAAGGAACCAGTTGAGAGTCTCCAATTCTTCTTTCTGAAACTTATCATTATATTCTACTGTACACTCAGTGCTCTTGGCTGCTTAACTGCAGTCATGTTTTTGGCCGTCAAACATGGTGACAAGAACAGCTAAGGGAGTACATGCTGAACGCTGAACCACAAGTACAGAGAGAGTGAACTGGGAATTGCTTATTCTTTGAAACCTCAAAGCATTTTCCTAGTGGCATAATTCAACCACAAGGCCACACTGCTTGTACCCACCCAGACAGTGCCACCAGTTGGAAGTCAAGTGTTCAGACATATGAGCCTATGGGGAACATCTCATTCAAACTCTTTCAAAACATCACATTTTACTCCCTAACCCAAACCCTGTGTGCTTACGGCCATATCATAACACAAAATAAATGGAACCCAACTCAAAAAGTCCCTACAGTCTTTCAGTCTCAACATTATTTAAAATCCAAATGTTCTTCTGAGACTCAAGGCAATTTCTTAATAGCTGTCCATTATGAAATCAAAAATCAAATTATACATTAAAGAGATGGTTCCATGTTGGGCAGTGAGCATGAGGAAATAAAGGGGGTGGGGGAGAACCTGCATCCTGCCAGAGCTCTGGGGCTCTTGGTGGGCAGACTCAGGGGACTGTCGCACTCTCCACATGGCCCAAGTGGGCGTCTAGCTGTGGGAAGACACAGAACCCCAGTCCGTGGTGGGTGGAGAGGGAGCAGTCCGGGGTCTCTAGGCCTCATGGAGGCCAGAGACAACGGGTTATCAGTCTTGGATGTCCCAGACACCACTCTATGTTGTAGAAGAGCTGAGAACAAAGTGAGGGCCCCTGGGGGCAGCACAGTCAGCCATGGGGTGGAAGGGAAAAGGGGGCGGGGGAGGCACTGGGCAGTTCCCACTCGGGGAGAGTCCTTGGTTTGGTCTGGTGCCCAGAAATGCTCTGAGTCCTTCTCAAGGAATAGAAGATGTGACTCTTTAGGGAAAAGCCTACTCCATTGTTTTACCAAGCCGGGTCTTGAGAAGCAGAGACAGTCCATGGTTTTAAATCTTTATTATAGAAAAGAGAGAGAGAGAGAGAGAGAGAGAGAGAGAGAGAGAGAGAGAGAGAGAGAGAGAGAAGAGAAGTAGGCTGGCCATGATCACATGGAGAGAGGGGAGAAGGGAGGGGGAGAAGGAGAGCTAGAGATGAGAATAAGAGAGGCAAAAGCTTAAGAGAGAGAAGAGGGACCAAGCAGCCCCTTTTATAGTGGGCTGAGCTACCTAACTGTTGCAGGGTAACTGTGAGGCAGAGCTTACCTGGCTATAGTCAGGTAACTGTGAGGGTGAAGTCTAGCCAGAATGCCAGGAGCTTGGGATATTGTCTACGTGACTGATAGTCACAGGATTATGGAGTTGGGGGCTGTGTGGTGTCAGGCGCCTGTGTCTGGGAATGTGGCTCACTCTTTGGTCCCTTGTAGAATTTTCAACTGGGTCGCCAGAGTAAGCTTCATTCAACCAGAACACATGCTGCCTTTCATGGTCCCACAGTTCCACTCTAAAAGGTTAGCCTCACAACCAAGAAGAAAGAAAGAGAGAGAGAGAGAGAGAGAGAGAGAGAGAGAGAGAGAGAGAGAGAGAGACTTCTAACATATAATTGTCCAGAATTGTAAAAGTATCTTTTATTTGCCTGAAGTAATTGTTGTCTCTGAGGTTTACTGTCTCTGCTATAAACAGAGACCAAGTCCAGAAAGCTTCTAGAATCCATACAATCTAATCTAGGCCTAGAATGTTTTCAGC